>NW_028283405.1:0-242972 GCF_059441005.1 Hippichthys cyanospilos | reverse complement strand
TCTTAATTCTTGCTTCTAAAGCATACGCAAGCAGAAATTTCAATGTACAATGATGTTTTTAAAAAAAACAGTCAAAATGTGCTCCACTCGGGCTGAAAACGCTGTTGGGGGACATTTCATTAATGTTGACTATAAATCAAAAACTAAGCATTTTTCAGCTGAAATAATGAATGTAGTCCTCTTAATTCTTGCTTCTAAAGCATACGCAAGCAGAAATTTCAATGTACAATGATGTTTTTAAAAAAAACAGTCAAAATGTGCTCCACTCGGGCTGAAAACGCTGTTGGGGACATTTCATTAATGTTGACTATAAATCATAAACTAAGCATTTTTCAGCTGAAATAATGAATGTAGTCCTCTTAATTCTTGCTTCTAAAGCATACGCAAGCAGAAATTTCAATGTACAATGATGTTTTTAAAAAAACAGTCAAAATGTGCTCCACTCGGGCTGAAAACGCTGTTGGGGACATTTCATTAATGTTGACTATAAATCAAAAACTAAGCATTTTTCAGCTGAAATAATGAATGTAGTCCTCTTAATTCTTGCTTCTAAAGCATACGCAAGCAGAAATTTCAATGTACAATGATGTTTTTAAAAAAAACAGTCAAAATGTGCTCCACTCGGGCTGAAAACGCTGTTGGGGACATTTCATTAATGTTGACTATAAATCAAAAACTAAGCATTTTTCAGCTGAAATAATGAATGTAGTCCTCTTAATTCTTGCTTCTTAAGCATACGCAAGCAGAAATTTCAATGTACAATGATGTTTTTAAAAAAAACAGTCAAAATGTGCTCCACTCGGGCTGAAAACGCTTGTTTGGAACATTTCATTAATGTTGACTATAAATCATAAACTAAGCATTTTTCAGCTGAAATAATGAATGTAGTCCTCTTAATTCTTGCTTCTAAAGCATACGCAAGCAGAAATTTCAATGTACAATGATGTTTTTAAAAAAACAGTCAAAATGTGCTCCACTCGGGCTGAAAACGCTAGTTGGGGACATTTCATTAATGTTGACTATAAATCAAAAACTAAGCATTTTTCAGCTGAAATAATGAATGTAGTCCTCTTAATTCTTGCTTCTAAAGCATATGCAAGCAGAAATTTCAATGTACAATGATGTTTTTAAAAAAAACAGTCAAAATGTGCTCCACTCGGGCTGAAAACGCTGTTGGGGACATTTCATTAATGTTGACTATAAATCAAAAACTAAGCATTTTTCAGCTGAAATAATGAATGTAGTCCTCTTAATTCTTGCTTCTAAAGCATACGCAAGCAGAAATTTCAATGTACAATGATGTTTTTAAAAAAACAGTCAAAATGTGCTCCACTCGGGCTGAAAACGCTTGTTTGGAACATTTCATTAATGTTGACTATAAATCATAAACTAAGCATTTTTCAGCTGAAATAATGAATGTAGTCCTCTTAATTCTTGCTTCTAAAGCATACGCAAGCAGAAATTTCAATGTACAATGATGTTTTTAAAAAAAACAGTCAAAATGTGCTCCACTCGGGCTGAAAACGCTGTTGGGGACATTTCATTAATGTTGACTATAAATCATAAACTAAGCATTTTTCAGCTGAAATAATGAATGTAGTCCTCTTAATTCTTGCTTCTAAAGCATACGCAAGCAGAAATTTCAATGTACAATGATGTTTTTAAAAAAACAGTCAAAATGTGCTCCACTCGGGCTGAAAACGCTTGTTTGGGGACATTACATTAATGGTGACTATAAATCATAAACTAAGCATTTTTCAGCTGAAATAATGAATGTAGTCCTCTTAATTCTTGCTTCTAAAGCATACGCAAGCAGAAATTTCAATGTACAATGATGTTTTTTAAAAAAACGGTCAAAATGTGCTCCACTCGGGCTGAAAACGCTTGTTTGGAACATTTCATTAATGTTGACTATAATTCATAAACTAAGCATTTTTCAGCTGAAATAATGAATGTAGTCCTCTTAATTCTTGCTTCTAAAGCATACGCAAGCAGAAATTTCAATGTACAATGATGTTTTTAAAAAAAACAGTCAAAATGTGCTCCACTCGGGCTGAAAACGCTTGTTTGGAACATTTCATTAATGTTGACTATAAATCATAAACTAAGCATTTTTCAGCTGAAATAATGAATGTAGTCCTCTTAATTCTTGCTTCTAAAGCATATGCAAGCAGAAATTTCAATGTACAATGATGTTTTTAAAAAAACAGTCAAAATGTGCTCCACTCGTGCTGAAAACGCTTGTTTGGAACATTTCATTAATGTTGACTATAAATCATAAACTAAGCATTTTTCAGCTGAAATAATGAATGTAGTCCTCTTAATTCTTGCTTCTAAAGCATACGCAAGCAGAAATTTCAATGTACAATGATGTTTTTAAAAAAACAGTCAAAATGTGCTCCACTCGGGCTGAAAACGCTGTTGGGGACATTTCATTAATGTTGACTATAAATCATAAACTAAGCATTTTTCAGCTGAAATAATGAATGTAGTCCTCTTAATTCTTGCTTCTAAAGCATACGCAAGCAGAAATTTCAATGTACAATGATGTTTTTAAAAAAACAGTCAAAATGTGCTCCACTCGGGCTGAAAACGCTTGTTTGGGACATTACATTAATGGTGACTATAAATCATAAACTAAGCATTTTTCAGCTGAAATAATGAATGTAGTCCTCTTAATTCTTGCTTCTAAAGCATACGCAAACAGAAATTTCAATGTACAATGATGTTTTTAAAAAAACAGGTCAAAATGTGCTCCACTCGGGCTGAAAACGCTTGTTTGGAACATTTCATTAATGTTGACTATAATTCATAAACTAAGCATTTTTCAGCTGAAATAATGAATGTAGTCCTCTTAATTCTTGCTTCTAAAGCATACGCAAGCAGAAATTTCAATGTACAATGATGTTTTTAAAAAAACAGTCAAAATGTGCTCCACTCGGGCTGAAAACGCTGTTGGGGACATTTCATTAATGTTGACTATAAATCAAAAACTAAGCATTTTTCAGCTGAAATAATGAATGTAGTCCTCTTAATTCTTGCTTCTTAAGCATACGCAAGCAGAAATTTCAATGTACAATGATGTTTTTAAAAAAACAGTCAAAATGTGCTCCACTCGGGCTTAAAACGCTTGTTTGGAACATTTCATTAATGTTGACTATAATTCATAAACTAAGCATTTTTCAGCTGAAATAATGAATGTAGTCCTTTAATTCTATCTTCTAAAGCATACGCAAGCAGAAATTTCAATGTACAATGATGTTTTTAAAAAAAACAGTCAAAATGTGCTCCACTCGGGCTGAAAACGCTATTGGGGACATTTCATTAATGTTGACTATAAATCAAAAACTAAGCATTTTTCAGCTGAAATAATGAATGTAGTCCTCTTAATTCTTGCTTCTAAAGCATATGCAAGCAGAAATTTCAATGTACAATGATGTTTTTAAAAAAACAGTCAAAATGTGCTCCACTCGGGCTGAAAACGCTGTTGGGGACATTTCATTAATGTTGACTATAAATCATAAACTAAGCATTTTTCAGCTGAAATAATGAATGTAGTCCTCTTAATTCTTGCTTCTAAAGCATACGCAAGCAGAAATTTCAATGTACAATGATGTTTTTAAAAAAACAGTCAAAATGTGCTCCACTCGGGCTGAAAACGCTGTTGGGGACATTTCATTAATGTTGACTATAAATCAAAAACTAAGCATTTTTCAGCTGAAATAATGAATGTAGTCCTCTTAATTCTTGCTTCTAAAGCATACGCAAACAGAAATTTCAATGTACAATGATGTTTTTAAAAAAACGGTCAAAATGTGCTCCACTCGGGCTGAAAACGCTTGTTTGGAACATTTCATTAATGTTGACTATAAATCATAAACTAAGCATTTTTCAGCTGAAATAATGAATGTAGTCCTCTTAATTCTTGCTTCTAAAGCATACGCAAGCAGAAATTTCAATGTACAATGATGTTTTTAAAAAAACAGTCAAAATGTGCTCCACTCGGGCTGAAAACGCTTGTTTGGAACATTTCATTAATGTTGACTATAAATCATAAACTAAGCATTTTTCAGCTGAAATAATGAATGTAGTCCTCTTAATTCTTGCTTCTAAAGCATACGCAAGCAGAAATTTCAATGTACAATGATGTTTTTAAAAAAACAGTCAAAATGTGCTCCACTCGGGCTGAAAACGCTGTTGGGGACATTTCATTAATGTTGACTATAAATCAAAAACTAAGCATTTTTCAGCTGAAATAATGAATGTAGTCCTCTTAATTCTTGCTTCTAAAGCATACGCAAGCAGAAATTTCAATGTACAATGATGTTTTTAAAAAAACAGTCAAAATGTGCTCCACTCGGGCTGAAAACGCTGTTGGGGACATTTCATTAATGTTGACTATAAATCAAAAACTAAGCATTTTTCAGCTGAAATAATGAATGTAGTCCTCTTAATTCTTGCTTCTAAAGCATACGCAAGCAGAAATTTCAATGTACAATGATGTTTTTAAAAAAACAGTCAAAATGTGCTCCACTCGGGCTGAAAACGCTGTTGGGGACATTTCATTAATGTTGACTATAAATCAAAAACTAAGCATTTTTCAGCTGAAATAATGAATGTAGTCCTCTTAATTCTTGCTTCTAAAGCATACGCAAGCAGAAATTTCAATGTACAATGATGTTTTTAAAAAAACAGTCAAACTGTGCTCCACTCGGGCTGAAAACGCTTGTTTGGAACATTTCATTAATGTTGACTATAAATCATAAACTAAGCATTTTTCAGCTGAAATAATGAATGTAGTCCTCTTAATTCTTGCTTCTAAAGCATACGCAAGCAGAAATTTCAATGTACAATGATGTTTTTAAAAAAACAGTCAAAATGTGCTCCACTCGGGCTGAAAACGCTGTTGGGGACATTTCATTAATGTTGACTATAAATCATAAACTAAGCATTTTTCAGCTGAAATAATGAATGTAGTCCTCTTAATTCTTGCTTCTAAAGCATACGCAAGCAGAAATTTCAATGTACAATGATGTTTTTAAAAAAACAGTCAAAATGTGCTCCACTCGGGCTGAAAACGCTGTTGGGGACATTTCATTAATGTTGACTATAAATCAAAAACTAAGCATTTTTCAGCTGAAATAATGAATGTAGTCCTCTTAATTCTTGCTTCTAAAGCATACGCAAGCAGAAATTTCAATGTACAATGATGTTTTTAAAAAAACTGTCAAAATGTGCTCCACTCGGGCTGAAAACGCTTGTTGGGGACATTACATTAATGTTGACTATAAATCATAAACTAAGCATTTTTCAGCTGAAATAATGAATGTAGTCCTCTTAATTCTTGCTTCTAAAGCATACGCAAACAGAAATTTCAATGTACAATGATGTTTTTAAAAAAACGGTCAAAATGTGCTCCACTCGGGCTGAAAACGCTTGTTTGGAACATTTCATTAATGTTGACTATAATTCATAAACTAAGCATTTTTCAGCTGAAATAATGAATGTAGTCCTCTTAATTCTTGCTTCTAAAGCATACGCAAGCAGAAATTTCAATGTACAATGATGTTTTTAAAAAAAACAGTCAAAATGTGCTCCACTCGGGCTGAAAACGCTGTTGGGGACATTTCATTAATGTTGACTATAAATCATAAACTAAGCATTTTTCAGCTGAAATAATGAATGTAGTCCTCTTAATTCTTGCTTCTAAAGCATACGCAAGCAGAAATTTCAATGTACAATGATGTTTTTAAAAAAACAGTCAAAATGTGCTCCACTCGGGCTGAAAACGCTTGTTTGGAACATTTCATTAATGTTGACTATAAATCATAAACTAAGCATTTTTCAGCTGAAATAATGAATGTAGTCCTCTTAATTCTTGCTTCTAAAGCATACGCAAGCAGAAATTTCAATGTACAATGATGTTTTTAAAAAAACAGTCAAAATGTGCTCCACTCGGGCTGAAAACGCTGTTGGGAACATTTCATTAATGTTGACTATAAATCAAAAACTAAGCATTTTTCAGCTGAAATAATGAATGTAGTCCTCTTAATTCTTGCTTCTAAAGCATACGCAAACAGAAATTTCAATGTACAATGATGTTTTTAAAAAAACGGTCAAAATGTGCTCCACTCGGGCTGAAAACGCTTGTTTGGAACATTTCATTAATGTTGACTATAATTCTTAAACTAAGCATTTTTCAGCTGAAATAATGAATGTAGTCCTCTTAATTCTTGCTTCTAAAGCATACGCAAGCAGAAATTTCAATGTACAATGATGTTTTTAAAAAAACAGTCAAAATGTGCTCCACTCGGGCTGAAAACGCTTGTTTGGAACATTTCATTAATGTTGACTATAAATCATAAACTAAGCATTTTTCAGCTGAAATAATGAATGTAGTCCTCTTAATTCTTGCTTCTAAAGCATACGCAAGCAGAAATTTCAATGTACAATGATGTTTTTAAAAAAACAGTCAAAATGTGCTCCACTCGGGCTGAAAACGCTGTTGGGGACATTTCATTAATGTTGACTATAAATCAAAAACTAAGCATTTTTCAGCTGAAATAATGAATGTAGTCCTCTTTATTCTTGCTTCTAAAGCATACGCAAGCAGAAATTTCAATGTACAATGATGTTTTTAAAAAAACAGTCAAAATGTGCTCCACTCGGGCTGAAAACGCTTGTTTGGGACATTACATTAATTCTGACTATAAATCATAAACTAAGCATTTTTCAGCTGAAATAATGAATGTAGTCCTCTTAATTCTTGCTTCTAAAGCATACGCAAACAGAAATTTCAATGTACAATGATGTTTTTAAAAAAAACGGTCAAAATGTGCTCCACTCGGGCTGAAAACGCTTGTTTGGAACATTTCATTAATGTTGACTATAAATCATAAACTAAGCATTTTTCAGCTGAAATAATGAATGTAGTCCTCTTAATTCTTGCTTCTAAAGCATACGCAAGCAGAAATTTCAATGTACAATGATGTTTTTAAAAAAACAGTCAAAATGTGCTCCACTCGGGCTGAAAACGCTTGTTTGGAACATTTCATTAATGTTGACTATAAATCATAAACTAAGCATTTTTCAGCTGAAATAATGAATGTAGTCCTCTTAATTCTTGCTTCTAAAGCATACGCAAGCAGAAATTTCAATGTACAATGATGTTTTTAAAAAAACAGTCAAAATGTGCTCCACTCGGGCTGAAAACGCTGTTGGGGACATTTCATTAATGTTGACTATAAATCAAAAACTAAGCATTTTTCAGCTGAAATAATGAATGTAGTCCTCTTAATTCTTGCTTCTAAAGCATACGCAAGCAGAAATTTCAATGTACAATGATGTTTTTAAAAAAACAGTCAAAATGTGCTCCACTCGGGCTGAAAACGCTGTTGGGGACATTACATTAATGTTGACTATAAATCATTAAGCATTTTTCAGCTGAAATAATGAATGTAGTCCTCTTAATTCTTGCTTCTAAAGCATACGCAAACAGAAATTTCAATGTACAATGATGTTTTTAAAAAAACGGTCAAAATGTGCTCCACTCGGGCTGAAAACGCTTGTTTGGAACATTTCATTAATGTTGACTATAATTCATAAACTAAGCATTTTTCAGCTGAAATAATGAATGTAGTCCTCTTAATTCTTGCTTCTAAAGCATACGCAAGCAGAAATTTCAATGTACAATGATGTTTTTAAAAAAAACAGTCAAAATGTGCTCCACTCGGGCTGAAAACGCTTGTTGGGGACATTACATTAATGTTGACTATAAATCAAAAACTAAGCATTTTTCAGCTGAAATAATGAATGTAGTCCTCTTAATTCTTGCTTCTAAAGCATACGCAAACAGAAATTTCAATGTACAATGATGTTTTTAAAAAAAACGGTCAAAATGTGCTCCACTCGGGCTGAAAACGCTTGTTTGGAACATTTCATTAATGTTGACTATAATTCATAAACTAAGCATTTTTCAGCTGAAATAATGAATGTAGTCCTCTTAATTCTTGCTTCTAAAGCATACGCAAGCAGAAATTTCAATGTACAATGATGTTTTTAAAAAAAACAGTCAAAATGTGCTCCACTCGGGCTGAAAACGCTGTTGGGGACATTTCATTAATGTTGACTATAAATCAAAAACTAAGCATTTTTCAGCTGAAATAATGAATGTAGTCCTCTTAATTCTTGCTTCTAAAGCATACGCAAACAGAAATTTCAATGTACAATGATGTTTTTAAAAAAACGGTCAAAATGTGCTCCACTCGGGCTGAAAACGCTTGTTTGGAACATTTCATTAATGTTGACTATAATTCTTAAACTAAGCATTTTTCAGCTGAAATAATGAATGTAGTCCTCTTAATTCTTGCTTCTAAAGCATACGCAAGCAGAAATTTCAATGTACAATGATGTTTTTAAAAAAACAGTCAAAATGTGCTCCACTCGGGCTGAAAACGCTTGTTTGGAACATTTCATTAATGTTGACTATAATTCATAAACTAAGCATTTTTCAGCTGAAATAATGAATGTAGTCCTCTTAATTCTTGCTTCTAAAGCATACGCAAGCAGAAATTTCAATGTACAATGATGTTTTTAAAAAAAACAGTCAAAATGTGCTCCACTCGGGCTGAAAACGCTATTGGGGACATTTCATTAATGTTGACTATAAATCAAAAACTAAGCATTTTTCAGCTGAAATAATGAATGTAGTCCTCTTAATTCTTGCTTCTAAAGCATATGCAAGCAGAAATTTCAATGTACAATGATGTTTTTAAAAAAAACAGTCAAAATGTGCTCCACTCGGGCTGAAAACGCTGTTGGGGACATTTCATTAATGTTGACTATAAATCATAAACTAAGCATTTTTCAGCTGAAATAATGAATGTAGTCCTCTTAATACTTGCTTCTAAAGCATACGCAAGCAGAAATTTCAATGTACAATGATGTTTTTAAAAAAACAGTCAAAATGTGCTCCACTCGGGCTGAAAACGCTTGTTTGGAACATTTCATTAATGTTGACTATAATTCATAAACTAAGCATTTTTCAGCTGAAATAATGAATGTAGTCCTCTTAATTCTTGCTTCTAAAGCATACGCAAGCAGAAATTTCAATGTACAATGATGTTTTTAAAAAAAACAGTCAAAATGTGCTCCACTCGGGCTGAAAACGCTTGTTTGGAACATTTCATTAATGTTGACTATAAATCATAAACTAAGCATTTTTCAGCTGAAATAATGAATGTAGTCCCCTTAATTCTTGCTTCTAAAGCATACGCAAGCAGAAATTTCAATGTACAATGATGTTTTTAAAAAAACAGTCAAAATGTGCTCCACTCGGGCTGAAAACGCTGTTGGGGACATTTCATTAATGTTGACTATAAATCAAAAACTAAGCATTTTTCAGCTGAAATAATGAATGTAGTCCTCTTAATTCTTGCTTCTAAAGCATACGCAAGCAGAAATTTCAATGTACAATGATGTTTTTAAAAAAACAGTCAAAATGTGCTCCACTCGGGCTGAAAACGCTTGTTTGGAACATTTCATTAATGTTGACTATAAATCATAAACTAAGCATTTTTCAGCTGAAATAATGAATGTAGTCCTCTTAATTCTTTCTTCTAAAGCATACGCAAGCAGAAATTTCAATGTACAATGATGTTTTTAAAAAAACAGTCAAAATGTGCTCCACTCGGGCTGAAAACGCTGTTGGGGACATTTCATTAATGTTGACTATAAATCATAAACTAAGCATTTTTCAGCTGAAATAATGAATGTAGTCCTCTTAATTCTTGCTTCTAAAGCATACGCAAGCAGAAATTTCAATGTACAATGATGTTTTTAAAAAAACAGTCAAAATGTGCTCCACTCGGGCTGAAAACGCTTGTTTGGGACATTACATTAATGGTGACTATAAATCATAAACTAAGCATTTTTCAGCTGAAATAATGAATGTAGTCCTCTTAATTCTTGCTTCTAAAGCATACGCAAACAGAAATTTCAATGTACAATGATGTTTTTAAAAAAACGGTCAAAATGTGCTCCACTCGGGCTGAAAACGCTTGTTTGGAACATTTCATTAATGTTGACTATAATTCATAAACTAAGCATTTTTCAGCTGAAATAATGAATGTAGTCCTCTTAATTCTTGCTTCTAAAGCATACGCAAGCAGAAATTTCAATGTACAATGATGTTTTTAAAAAAACAGTCAAAATGTGCTCCACTCGGGCTGAAAACGCTGTTGGGGACATTTCATTAATGGTGACTATAAATCATAAACTAAGCATTTTTCAGCTGAAATAATGAATGTAGTCCTCTTAATTCTTGCTTCTAAAGCATACGCAAACAGAAATTTCAATGTACAATGATGTTTTTAAAAAAACGGTCAAAATGTGCTCCACTCGGGCTGAAAACGCTTGTTTGGAACATTTCATTAATGTTGACTATAAATCATAAACTAAGCATTTTTCAGCTGAAATAATGAATGTAGTCCTCTTAATTCTTGCTTCTAAAGCATACGCAAGCAGAAATTTCAATGTACAATGATGTTTTTAAAAAAACAGTCAAAATGTGCTCCACTCGGGCTGAAAACGCTGTTGGGGACATTTCATTAATGTTGACTATAAATCAAAAACTAAGCATTTTTCAGCTGAAATAATGAATGTAGTCCTCTTAATTCTTGCTTCTAAAGCATACGCAAGCAGAAATTTCAATGTACAATGATGTTTTTAAAAAAACAGTCAAAATGTGCTCCACTCGGGCTGAAAACGCTTGTTGGGGACATTACATTAATGTTGACTATAAATCATAAACTAAGCATTTTTCAGCTGAAATAATGAATGCAGTCCTCTTAATTCTTGCTTCTAAAGCATACGCAAACAGAAATTTCAATGTACAATGATGTTTTTAAAAAAACGGTCAAAATGTGCTCCACTCGGGCTGAAAACGCTTGTTTGGAACATTTCATTAATGTTGACTATAAATCAAAAACTAAGCATTTTTCAGCTGAAATAATGAATGTAGTCCTCTTAATTCTTGCTTCTAAAGCATACGCAAGCAGAAATTTCAATGTACAATGATGTTTTTAAAAAAACAGTCAAAATGTGCTCCACTCGGGCTGAAAACGCTGTTGGGGACATTTCATTAATGTTGACTATAAATCAAAAACTAAGCATTTTTCAGCTGAAATAATGAATGTAGTCCTCTTAATTCTTGCTTCTAAAGCATACGCAAGCAGAAATTTCAATGTACAATGATGTTTTTAAAAAAACAGTCAAAATGTGCTCCACTCGGGCTGAAAACGCTGTTGGGGACATTTCATTAATGTTGACTATAAATCATAAACTAAGCATTTTTCAGCTGAAATAATGAATGTAGTCCTCTTAATTCTTGCTTCTAAAGCATACGCAAGCAGAAATTTCAATGTACAATGATGTTTTTAAAAAAACAGTCAAAATGTGCTCCACTCGGGCTGAAAACGCTGTTGGGGACATTTCATTAATGTTGACTATAAATCAAAAACTAAGCATTTTTCAGCTGAAATAATGAATGTAGTCCTCTTAATTCTTGCTTCTAAAGCATACGCAAACAGAAATTTCAATGTACAATGATGTTTTTAAAAAAAACGGTCAAAATGTGCTCCACTCGGGCTGAAAACGCTTGTTTGGAACATTTCATTAATGTTGACTATAATTCATAAACTAAGCATTTTTCAGCTGAAATAATGAATGTAGTCCTCTTAATTCTTGCTTCTAAAGCATACGCAAGCAGAAATTTCAATGTACAATGATGTTTTTAAAAAAAACAGTCAAAATGTGCTCCACTCGGGCTGAAAACGCTGTTGGGGACATTTCATTAATGTTGACTATAAATCAAAAACTAAGCATTTTTCAGCTGAAATAATGAATGTAGTCCTCTTAATTCTTGCTTCTAAAGCATACGCAAGCAGAAATTTCAATGTACAATGATGTTTTTAAAAAAACAGTCAAAATGTGCTCCACTCGGGCTGAAAACGCTGTTGGGGACATTTCATTAATGTTGACTATAAATCATAAACTAAGCATTTTTCAGCTGAAATAATGAATGTAGTCCTCTTAATTCTTGCTTCTAAAGCATACGCAAGCAGAAATTTCAATGTACAATGATGTTTTTAAAAAAACAGTCAAAATGTGCTCCACTCGGGCTGAAAACGCTGTTGGGGACATTTCATTAATGTTGACTATAAATCAAAAACTAAGCATTTTTCAGCTGAAATAATGAATGTAGTCCTCTTAATTCTTGCTTCTAAAGCATACGCAAGCAGAAATTTCAATGTACAATGATGTTTTTAAAAAAAACAGTCAAAATGTGCTCCACTCGGGCTGAAAACGCTGTTGGGGACATTTCATTAATGTTGACTATAAATCAAAAACTAAGCATTTTTCAGCTGAAATAATGAATGTAGTCCTCTTAATTCTTGCTTCTTAAGCATACGCAAGCAGAAATTTCAATGTACAATGATGTTTTTAAAAAAACAGTCAAAATGTGCTCCACTCGGGCTTAAAACGCTTGTTTGGAACATTTCATTAATGTTGACTATAATTCATAAACTAAGCATTTTTCAGCTGAAATAATGAATGTAGTCCTCTTAATTCTTGCTTCTAAAGCATACGCAAGCAGAAATTTCAATGTACAATGATGTTTTTAAAAAAAACAGTCAAAATGTGCTCCACTCGGGCTGAAAACGCTATTGGGGACATTTCATTAATGTTGACTATAAATCAAAAACTAAGCATTTTTCAGCTGAAATAATGAATGTAGTCCTCTTAATTCTTGCTTCTAAAGCATATGCAAGCAGAAATTTCAATGTACAATGATGTTTTTAAAAAAAACAGTCAAAATGTGCTCCACTCGGGCTGAAAACGCTGTTGGGGACATTTCATTAATGTTGACTATAAATCATAAACTAAGCATTTTTCAGCTGAAATAATGAATGTAGTCCTCTTAATACTTGCTTCTAAAGCATACGCAAGCAGAAATTTCAATGTACAATGATGTTTTTAAAAAAACAGTCAAAATGTGCTCCACTCGGGCTGAAAACGCTTGTTTGGAACATTTCATTAATGTTGACTATAATTCATAAACTAAGCATTTTTCAGCTGAAATAATGAATGTAGTCCTCTTAATTCTTGCTTCTAAAGCATACGCAAGCAGAAATTTCAATGTACAATGATGTTTTTAAAAAAAACAGTCAAAATGTGCTCCACTCGGGCTGAAAACGCTTGTTTGGAACATTTCATTAATGTTGACTATAAATCATAAACTAAGCATTTTTCAGCTGAAATAATGAATGTAGTCCCCTTAATTCTTGCTTCTAAAGCATACGCAAGCAGAAATTTCAATGTACAATGATGTTTTTAAAAAAACAGTCAAAATGTGCTCCACTCGGGCTGAAAACGCTGTTGGGGACATTTCATTAATGTTGACTATAAATCAAAAACTAAGCATTTTTCAGCTGAAATAATGAATGTAGTCCTCTTAATTCTTGCTTCTAAAGCATACGCAAGCAGAAATTTCAATGTACAATGATGTTTTTAAAAAAACAGTCAAAATGTGCTCCACTCGGGCTGAAAACGCTGTTGGGGACATTTCATTAATGTTGACTATAAATCAAAAACTAAGCATTTTTCAGCTGAAATAATGAATGTAGTCCTCTTAATTCTTGCTTCTAAAGCATACGCAAGCAGAAATTTCAATGTACAATGATGTTTTTAAAAAAACAGTCAAAATGTGCTCCACTCGTGCTGAAAACGCTTGTTTGGAACATTTCATTAATGTTGACTATAAATCATAAACTAAGCATTTTTCAGCTGAAATAATGAATGTAGTCCTCTTAATTCTTTCTTCTAAAGCATACGCAAGCAGAAATTTCAATGTACAATGATGTTTTTAAAAAAACAGTCAAAATGTGCTCCACTCGGGCTGAAAACGCTGTTGGGGACATTTCATTAATGTTGACTATAAATCATAAACTAAGCATTTTTCAGCTGAAATAATGAATGTAGTCCTCTTAATTCTTGCTTCTAAAGCATACGCAAGCAGAAATTTCAATGTACAATGATGTTTTTAAAAAAACAGTCAAAATGTGCTCCACTCGGGCTGAAAACGCTGTTGGGGACATTTCATTAATGGTGACTATAAATCATAAACTAAGCATTTTTCAGCTGAAATAATGAATGTAGTCCTCTTAATTCTTGCTTCTAAAGCATACGCAAACAGAAATTTCAATGTACAATGATGTTTTTAAAAAAACGGTCAAAATGTGCTCCACTCGGGCTGAAAACGCTTGTTTGGAACATTTCATTAATGTTGACTATAAATCATAAACTAAGCATTTTTCAGCTGAAATAATGAATGTAGTCCTCTTAATTCTTGCTTCTAAAGCATACGCAAGCAGAAATTTCAATGTACAATGATGTTTTTAAAAAAACAGTCAAAATGTGCTCCACTCGGGCTGAAAACGCTGTTGGGGACATTTCATTAATGTTGACTATAAATCAAAAACTAAGCATTTTTCAGCTGAAATAATGAATGTAGTCCTCTTAATTCTTGCTTCTAAAGCATACGCAAGCAGAAATTTCAATGTACAATGATGTTTTTAAAAAAACAGTCAAAATGTGCTCCACTCGGGCTGAAAACGCTGTTGGGGACATTTCATTAATGTTGACTATAAATCAAAAACTAAGCATTTTTCAGCTGAAATAATGAATGTAGTCCTCTTAATTCTTGCTTCTAAAGCATACGCAAGCAGAAATTTCAATGTACAATGATGTTTTTAAAAAAACAGTCAAAATGTGCTCCACTCGTGCTGAAAACGCTTGTTTGGAACATTTCATTAATGTTGACTATAAATCATAAACTAAGCATTTTTCAGCTGAAATAATGAATGTAGTCCTCTTAATTCTTTCTTCTAAAGCATACGCAAGCAGAAATTTCAATGTACAATGATGTTTTTAAAAAAACAGTCAAAATGTGCTCCACTCGGGCTGAAAACGCTGTTGGGGACATTTCATTAATGTTGACTATAAATCATAAACTAAGCATTTTTCAGCTGAAATAATGAATGTAGTCCTCTTAATTCTTGCTTCTAAAGCATACGCAAGCAGAAATTTCAATGTACAATGATGTTTTTAAAAAAACAGTCAAAATGTGCTCCACTCGGGCTGAAAACGCTGTTGGGGACATTTCATTAATGGTGACTATAAATCATAAACTAAGCATTTTTCAGCTGAAATAATGAATGTAGTCCTCTTAATTCTTGCTTCTAAAGCATACGCAAACAGAAATTTCAATGTACAATGATGTTTTTAAAAAAACGGTCAAAATGTGCTCCACTCGGGCTGAAAACGCTTGTTTGGAACATTTCATTAATGTTGACTATAAATCATAAACTAAGCATTTTTCAGCTGAAATAATGAATGTAGTCCTCTTAATTCTTGCTTCTAAAGCATACGCAAGCAGAAATTTCAATGTACAATGATGTTTTTAAAAAAACAGTCAAAATGTGCTCCACTCGGGCTGAAAACGCTGTTGGGGACATTTCATTAATGTTGACTATAAATCAAAAACTAAGCATTTTTCAGCTGAAATAATGAATGTAGTCCTCTTTATTCTTGCTTCTAAAGCATACGCAAGCAGAAATTTCAATGTACAATGATGTTTTTAAAAAAACAGTCAAAATGTGCTCCACTCGGGCTGAAAACGCTTGTTTGGAACATTTCACTAATGTTGACTATAAATCATAAACTAAGCATTTTTCAGCTGAAATAATGAATGTAGTCCTCTTAATTCTTGCTTCTAAAGAATATGCAAGCAGAAATTTCAATGTACAATGATGTTTTTAAAAAAACAGTCAAAATGTGCTCCACTCGGGCTGAAAACGCTGTTGGGGACATTTCATTAATGTTGACTATAAATCATAAACTAAGCATTTTTCAGCTGAAATAATGAATGTAGTCCTCTTAATTCTTGCTTCTAAAGCATACGCAAGCAGAAATTTCAATGTACAATGATGTTTTTAAAAAAACAGTCAAAATGTGCTCCACTCGGGCTGAAAACGCTTGTTTGGGACATTACATTAATGTTGACTATAAATCATAAACTAAGCATTTTTCAGCTGAAATAATGAATGTAGTCCTCTTAATTCTTGCTTCTAAAGCATACGCAAACAGAAATTTCAATGTACAATGATGTTTTTAAAAAAACGGTCAAAATGTGCTCCACTCGGGCTGAAAACGCTTGTTTGGAACATTTCATTAATGTTGACTATAAATCAAAAACTAAGCATTTTTCAGCTGAAATAATGAATGTAGTCCTCTTAATTCTTGCTTCTAAAGCATACGCAAGCAGAAATTTCAATGTACAATGATGTTTTTAAAAAAACAGTCAAAATGTGCTCCACTCGGGCTGAAAACGCTTGTTTGGAACATTTCATTAATGTTGACTATAATTCATAAACTAAGCATTTTTCAGCTGAAATAATGAATGTAGTCCTCTTAATTCTTGCTTCTAAAGCATACGCAAGCAGAAATTTCAATGTACAATGATGTTTTTAAAAAAAACAGTCAAAATGTGCTCCACTCGGGCTGAAAACGCTTGTTTGGAACATTTCATTAATGTTGACTATAAATCATAAACTAAGCATTTTTCAGCTGAAATAATGAATGTAGTCCTCTTAATTCTTGCTTCTAAAGCATACGCAAGCAGAAATTTCAATGTACAATGATGTTTTTAAAAAAACAGTCAAAATGTGCTCCACTCGGGCTGAAAACGCTGTTGGGGACATTTCATTAATGTTGACTATAAATCATAAACTAAGCATTTTTCAGCTGAAATAATGAATGTAGTCCTCTTAATTCTTGCTTCTAAAGCATACGCAAGCAGAATTTTCAATGTACAATGATGTTTTTAAAAAAACAGTCAAAATGTGCTCCACTCGGGCTGAAAACGCTGTTGGGGACATTTCATTAATGTTGACTATAAATCAAAAACTAAGCATTTTTCAGCTGAAATAATGAATGTAGTCCTCTTAATTCTTGCTTCTAAAGCATACGCAAACAGAAATTTCAATGTACAATGATGTTTTTAAAAAAACGGTCAAAATGTGCTCCACTCGGGCTGAAAACGCTTGTTTGGAACATTTCATTAATGTTGACTATAATTCATAAACTAAGCATTTTTCAGCTGAAATAATGAATGTAGTCCTCTTAATTCTTGCTTCTAAAGCATACGCAAGCAGAAATTTCAATGTACAATGATGTTTTTAAAAAAAACAGTCAAAATGTGCTCCACTCGGGCTGAAAACGCTGTTGGGGACATTTCATTAATGTTGACTATAAATCAAAAACTAAGCATTTTTCAGCTGAAATAATGAATGTAGTCCTCTTAATTCTTGCTTCTAAAGCATACGCAAGCAGAAATTTCAATGTACAATGATGTTTTTAAAAAAAACAGTCAAAATGTGCTCCACTCGGGCTGAAAACGCTGTTGGGGACATTTCATTAATGTTGACTATAAATCAAAAACTAAGCATTTTTCAGCTGAAATAATGAATGTAGTCCTCTTAATTCTTGCTTCTAAAGCATACGCAAGCAGAAATTTCAATGTACAATGATGTTTTTAAAAAAACAGTCAAAATGTGCTCCACTCGGGCTGAAAACGCTGTTGGGGACATTTCATTAATGTTGACTATAAATCATAAACTAAGCATTTTTCAGCTGAAATAATGAATGTAGTCCTCTTAATTCTTGCTTCTAAAGCATACGCAAGCAGAAATTTCAATGTACAATGATGTTTTTAAAAAAACAGTCAAAATGTGCTCCACTCGGGCTGAAAACGCTTGTTTGGAACATTTCATTAATGTTGACTATAAATCATAAACTAAGCATTTTTCAGCTGAAATAATGAATGTAGTCCTCTTAATTCTTGCTTCTAAAGCATACGCAAGCAGAAATTTCAATGTACAATGATGTTTTTAAAAAAACAGTCAAAATGTGCTCCACTCGGGCTGAAAACGCTTGTTTGGGACATTACATTAATTCTGACTATAAATCATAAACTAAGCATTTTTCAGCTGAAATAATGAATGTAGTCCTCTTAATTCTTGCTTCTAAAGCATACGCAAACAGAAATTTCAATGTACAATGATGTTTTTAAAAAAAACGGTCAAAATGTGCTCCACTCGGGCTGAAAACGCTGTTGGGGACATTTCATTAATGTTGACTATAAATCAAAAACTAAGCATTTTTCAGCTGAAATAATGAATGTAGTCCTCTTAATTCTTGCTTCTAAAGCATACGCAAGCAGAAATTTCAATGTACAATGATGTTTTTAAAAAAAACAGTCAAAATGTGCTCCACTCGGGCTGAAAACGCTGTTGGGGACATTTCATTAATGTTGACTATAAATCAAAAACTAAGCATTTTTCAGCTGAAATAATGAATGTAGTCCTCTTAATTCTTGCTTCTTAAGCATACGCAAGCAGAAATTTCAATGTACAATGATGTTTTTAAAAAAACAGTCAAAATGTGCTCCACTCGGGCTTAAAACGCTTGTTTGGAACATTTCATTAATGTTGACTATAATTCATAAACTAAGCATTTTTCAGCTGAAATAATGAATGTAGTCCTCTTAATTCTTGCTTCTAAAGCATACGCAAGCAGAAATTTCAATGTACAATGATGTTTTTAAAAAAAACAGTCAATATGTGCTCCACTCGGGCTGAAAACGCTATTGGGGACATTTCATTAATGTTGACTATAAATCAAAAACTAAGCATTTTTCAGCTGAAATAATGAATGTAGTCCTCTTAATTCTTGCTTCTAAAGCATATGCAAGCAGAAATTTCAATGTACAATGATGTTTTTAAAAAAAACAGTCAAAATGTGCTCCACTCGGGCTGAAAACGCTGTTGGGGACATTTCATTAATGTTGACTATAAATCATAAACTAAGCATTTTTCAGCTGAAATAATGAATGTAGTCCTCTTAATACTTGCTTCTAAAGCATACGCAAGCAGAAATTTCAATGTACAATGATGTTTTTAAAAAAACAGTCAAAATGTGCTCCACTCGGGCTGAAAACGCTTGTTTGGAACATTTCATTAATGTTGACTATAAATCATAAACTAAGCATTTTTCAGCTGAAATAATGAATGTAGTCCCCTTAATTCTTGCTTCTAAAGCATACGCAAGCAGAAATTTCAATGTACAATGATGTTTTTAAAAAAACAGTCAAAATGTGCTCCACTCGGGCTGAAAACGCTGTTGGGGACATTTCATTAATGTTGACTATAAATCAAAAACTAAGCATTTTTCAGCTGAAATAATGAATGTAGTCCTCTTAATTCTTGCTTCTAAAGCATACGCAAGCAGAAATTTCAATGTACAATGATGTTTTTAAAAAAACAGTCAAAATGTGCTCCACTCGGGCTGAAAACGCTGTTGGGGACATTTCATTAATGTTGACTATAAATCAAAAACTAAGCATTTTTCAGCTGAAATAATGAATGTAGTCCTCTTAATTCTTGCTTCTAAAGCATACGCAAGCAGAAATTTCAATGTACAATGATGTTTTTAAAAAAACAGTCAAAATGTGCTCCACTCGTGCTGAAAACGCTTGTTTGGAACATTTCATTAATGTTGACTATAAATCATAAACTAAGCATTTTTCAGCTGAAATAATGAATGTAGTCCTCTTAATTCTTTCTTCTAAAGCATACGCAAGCAGAAATTTCAATGTACAATGATGTTTTTAAAAAAACAGTCAAAATGTGCTCCACTCGGGCTGAAAACGCTGTTGGGGACATTTCATTAATGTTGACTATAAATCATAAACTAAGCATTTTTCAGCTGAAATAATGAATGTAGTCCTCTTAATTCTTGCTTCTAAAGCATACGCAAGCAGAAATTTCAATGTACAATGATGTTTTTAAAAAAACAGTCAAAATGTGCTCCACTCGGGCTGAAAACGCTTGTTTGGGACATTACATTAATGGTGACTATAAATCATAAACTAAGCATTTTTCAGCTGAAATAATGAATGTAGTCCTCTTAATTCTTGCTTCTAAAGCATACGCAAACAGAAATTTCAATGTACAATGATGTTTTTAAAAAAACGGTCAAAATGTGCTCCACTCGGGCTGAAAACGCTTGTTTGGAACATTTCATTAATGTTGACTATAATTCATAAACTAAGCATTTTTCAGCTGAAATAATGAATGTAGTCCTCTTAATTCTTGCTTCTAAAGCATACGCAAGCAGAAATTTCAATGTACAATGATGTTTTTAAAAAAAACAGTCAAAATGTGCTCCACTCGGGCTGAAAACGCTGTTGGGGACATTTCATTAATGGTGACTATAAATCATAAACTAAGCATTTTTCAGCTGAAATAATGAATGTAGTCCTCTTAATTCTTGCTTCTAAAGCATACGCAAACAGAAATTTCAATGTACAATGATGTTTTTAAAAAAACGGTCAAAATGTGCTCCACTCGGGCTGAAAACGCTTGTTTGGAACATTTCATTAATGTTGACTATAAATCATAAACTAAGCATTTTTCAGCTGAAATAATGAATGTAGTCCTCTTAATTCTTGCTTCTAAAGCATACGCAAGCAGAAATTTCAATGTACAATGATGTTTTTAAAAAAACAGTCAAAATGTGCTCCACTCGGGCTGAAAACGCTGTTGGGGACATTTCATTAATGTTGACTATAAATCAAAAACTAAGCATTTTTCAGCTGAAATAATGAATGTAGTCCTCTTAATTCTTGCTTCTAAAGCATACGCAAGCAGAAATTTCAATGTACAATGATGTTTTTAAAAAAACAGTCAAAATGTGCTCCACTCGGGCTGAAAACGCTTGTTGGGGACATTACATTAATGTTGACTATAAATCATAAACTAAGCATTTTTCAGCTGAAATAATGAATGCAGTCCTCTTAATTCTTGCTTCTAAAGCATACGCAAACAGAAATTTCAATGTACAATGATGTTTTTAAAAAAACGGTCAAAATGTGCTCCACTCGGGCTGAAAACGCTTGTTTGGAACATTTCATTAATGTTGACTATAAATCAAAAACTAAGCATTTTTCAGCTGAAATAATGAATGTAGTCCTCTTAATTCTTGCTTCTAAAGCATACGCAAGCAGAAATTTCAATGTACAATGATGTTTTTAAAAAAACAGTCAAAATGTGCTCCACTCGGGCTGAAAACGCTGTTGGGGACATTTCATTAATGTTGACTATAAATCAAAAACTAAGCATTTTTCAGCTGAAATAATGAATGTAGTCCTCTTAATTCTTGCTTCTAAAGCATACGCAAGCAGAAATTTCAATGTACAATGATGTTTTTAAAAAAACAGTCAAAATGTGCTCCACTCGGGCTGAAAACGCTTGTTTGGAACATTTCATTAATGTTGACTATAAATCATAAACTAAGCATTTTTCAGCTGAAATAATGAATGTAGTCCTCTTAATTCTTGCTTCTAAAGCATACGCAAGCAGAAATTTCAATGTACAATGATGTTTTTAAAAAAACAGTCAAAATGTGCTCCACTCGGGCTGAAAACGCTGTTGGGGACATTTCATTAATGTTGACTATAAATCATAAACTAAGCATTTTTCAGCTGAAATAATGAATGTAGTCCTCTTAATTCTTGCTTCTAAAGCATACGCAAACAGAAATTTCAATGTACAATGATGTTTTTAAAAAAAGGGTCAAAATGTGCTCCACTCGGGCTGAAAACGCTTGTTTGGAACATTTCATTAATGTTGACTATAAATCATAAACTAAGCATTTTTCAGCTGAAATAATGAATGTAGTCCTCTTAATTCTCGCTTCTAAAGCATACGCAAGCAGAAATTTCAATGTACAATGATGTTTTTAAAAAAAACAGTCAAAATGCGCTCCACTCGGGCTGAAAACGCTATTGGGGACATTTCATTAATGTTGACTACAAATCAAAAACTAAGCATTTTTCAGCTGAAATAATGAATGTAGTCCTCTTAATTCTTGCTTCTAAAGCATACGCAAGCAGAAATTTCAATGTACAATGATGTTTTTAAAAAAACAGTCAAAATGTGCTCCACTCGGGCTGAAAACGCTGTTGGGGACATTTCATTAATGTTGACTATAAATCAAAAACTAAGCATTTTTCAGCTGAAATAATGAATGTAGTCCTCTTAATTCTTGCTTCTAAAGCATACGCAAGCAGAAATTTCAATGTACAATGATGTTTTTAAAAAAACAGTCAAAATGTGCTCCACTCGGGCTGAAAACGCTTGTTTGGGACATTACATTAATGTTGACTATAAATCATAAACTAAGCATTTTTCAGCTGAAATAATGAATGTAGTCCTCTTAATTCTTGCTTCTAAAGCATACGCAAGCAGAAATTTCAATGTACAATGATGTTTTTAAAAAAAGGGTCAAAATGTGCTCCACTCGGGCTGAAAACGCTTGTTTGGAACATTTCATTAATGTTGACTATAAATCATAAACTAAGCATTTTTAAGCTGAAATAATGAATGTAGTCCTCTTAATTCTTGCTTCTAAAGCATACGCAAGCAGAAATTTCAATGTACAATGATGTTTTTAAAAAAAACAGTCAAAATGTGCTCCACTCGGGCTGAAAACGCTGTTGGGGACATTTCATTAATGTTGACTATAAATCAAAAACGAAGCATTTTTCAGCTGAAATAATGAATGTAGTCCTCTTAATTCTTGCTTCTAAAGCATACGCAAGCAGAAATTTCAATGTACAATGATGTTTTTAAAAAAACAATCAAAATGTGCTCCACTCGGGCTGAAAACGCTGTTGGGGACATTTCATTAATGTTGACTATAAATCATAAACTAAGCATTTTTCAGCTGAAATAATGAATGTAGTCCTCTTAATTCTTGCTTCTAAAGCATACGCAAGCAGAAATTTCAATGTACAATGATGTTTTTAAAAAAACAGTCAAAATGTGCTCCACTCGGGCTGAAAACGCTTGTTTGGGACATTACATTAATGGTGACTATAAATCATAAACTCAGCATTTTTCAGCTGAAATAATGAATGTAGTCCTCTTAATTCTTGCTTCTAAAGCATACGCAAGCAGAAATTTCAATGTACAATGATGTTTTTAAAAAAAACAGTCAAAATGTGCTCCACTCGGGCTGAAAACGCTGTTGGGGACATTTCATTAATGTTGACTATAAATCAAAAACGAAGCATTTTTCAGCTGAAATAATGAATGTAGTCCTCTTAATTCTTGCTTCTAAAGCATACGCAAGCAGAAATTTCAATGTACAATGATGTTTTTAAAAAAACAATCAAAATGTGCTCCACTCGGGCTGAAAACGCTGTTGGGGACATTTCATTAATGTTGACTATAAATCATAAACTAAGCATTTTTCAGCTGAAATAATGAATGTAGTCCTCTTAATTCTTGCTTCTAAAGCATACGCAAACAGAAATTTCAATGTACAATGATGTTTTTTAAAAAACGGTCAAAATGTGCTCCACTCGGGCTGAAAACGCTTGTTTGGGACATTACATTAATGGTGACTATAAATCATAAACTAAGCATTTTTCAGCTGAAATAATGAATGTAGTCCTCTTAATTCTTGCTTCTAAAGAATACGCAAACAGAAATTTCAATGTACAATGATGTTTTTAAAAAAACGGTCAAAATGTGCTCCACTCGGGCTGAAAACGCTGTTGGGGACATTTCATTAATGTTGACTATAAATCAAAAACTAAGCATTTTTCAGCTGAAATAATGAATGTAGTCCTCTTAATTCTTGCTTCTAAAGCATACGCAAGCAGAAATTTCAATGTACAATGATGTTTTTAAAAAAACAGTCAAAATGTGCTCCACTCGGGCTGAAAACGCTGTTGGGGACATTTCATTAATGTTGACTATAAATCATAAACTAAGCATTTTTCAGCTGAAATAATGAATGTAGTCCTCTTAATTCTTGCTTCTAAAGCATACGCAAGCAGAAATTTCAATGTACAATGATGTTTTTAAAAAAACAGTCAAAATGTGCTCCACTCGGGCTGAAAACGCTTGTTTGGGACATTACATTAATGTTGACTATAAATCATAAACTAAGCATTTTTCAGCTGAAATAATGAATGTAGTCCTCTTAATTCTTGCTTCTAAAGCATACGCAAACAGAAATTTCAATGTACAATGATGTTTTTAAAAAAACGGTCAAAATGTGCTCCACTCGGGCTGAAAACGCTTGTTCGGAACATTTCCTTAATGTTGACTATAAATCATAAACTAAGCATTTTTCAGCTGAAATAATGAATGTAGTCCTCTTAATTCTTGCTTCTAAAGCATACGCAAGCAGAAATTTCAATGTACAATGATGTTTTTAAAAAAAACAGTCAAAATGCGCTCCACTCGGGCTGAAAACGCTGTTGGGGACATTTCATTAATGTTGACTACAATTCAAAAACTAAGCATTTTTCAGCTGAAATAATGAATGTAGTCCTCTTAATTTTTGCTTCTAAAGCATACGCAAGCAGAAATTTCAATGTACAATGATGTTTTTAAAAAAACAGTCAAAATGTGCTCCACTCGGGCTGAAAACGCTGTTGGGGACATTTCATTAATGTTGACTATAAATCATAAACTAAGCATTTTTCAGCTGAAATAATGAATGTAGTCCTCTTAATTCTTGCTTCTAAAGCATACGCAAGCAGAAATTTCAATGTACAATGATGTTTTTAAAAAAACAGTCAAAATGTGCTCCACTCGGGCTGAAACGCTTGTTTGGGACATTACATTAATGTTGACTATAAATCATAAACTAAGCATTTTTCAGCTGAAATAATGAATGTAGTCCTCTTAATTCTTGCTTCTAAAGCATACGCAAGCAGAAATTTCAATGTACAATGATGTTTTTAAAAAAAGGGTCAAAATGTGCTCCACTCGGGCTGAAAACGCTTGTTTGGAACATTTCATTAATGTTGACTATAAATCATAAACTAAGCATTTTTCAGCTGAAATAATGAATGTAGTCCTCTTAATTCTCGCTTCTAAAGCATACGCAAGCAGAAATTTCAATGTACAATGATGTTTTTAAAAAAACAGTCAAAATGTGCTCCACTCGGGCTGAAAACGCTTGTTTGGGACATGACATTAATGTTAACTATAAATCATAAACTAAGCATTTTTCAGCTGAAATAATGAATGTAGTCCTCTTAATTCTTGCTTCTAAAGCATACGCAAGCAGAAATTTCAATGTACAATGATGTTTTTAAAAAAACAGTCAAAATGTGCTCCACTCGGGCTGAAAACGCTTGTTTGGAACATTTCATTAATGTTGACTATAAATCATAAACTAAGCATTTTTCAGCTGAAATAATGAATGTAGTCCTCTTAATTCTTGCTTCTAAAGCATACGCAAGCAGAAATTTCAATGTACAATGATGTTTTTAAAAAAACAGTCAAAATGTGCTCCACTCGGGCTGAAAACGCTTGTTTGGGACATGACATTAATGTTGACTATAAATCATAAACTAAGCATTTTTCAGCTGAAATAATGAATGTAGTCCTCTTAATTCTTGCTTCTAAAGCATACGCAAGCAGAAATTTCAATGTACAATGATGTTTTTAAAAAAACGGTCAAAATGTGCTCCACTCGGGCTGAAAACGCTTGTTTGGGACATTACATTAATGTTGACTATAAATCATAAACTAAGCATTTTTCAGCTGAAATAATGAATGTAGTCCTCTTAATTCTTGCTTCTAAAGCATACACAAACAGAAATTTCAATGTACAATGATGTTTTTAAAAAAAGGGTCAAAATGTGCTCCACTCGGGCTGAAAACGCTTGTTTGGAACATTTCATTAATGTTGACTATAAATCATAAACTAAGCATTTTTCAGCTGAAATAATGAATGTAGTCCTCTTAATTCTTGCTTCTAAAGCATACGCAAACAGAAATTTCAATGTACAATGATGTTTTTAAAAAAAGGGTCAAAATGTGCTCCACTCGGGCTGAAAACGCTTGTTTGGGACATTACATTAATGTTGACTATAAATCATAAACTAAGCATTTTTCAGCTGAAATAATGAATGTAGTCCTCTTAATTCTTGCTTCTAAAGCATACGCAAGCAGAAATTTCAATGTACAATGATGTTTTTAAAAAAAACAGTCAAAATGTGCTCCACTCGGGCTGAAAACGCTGTTGGGGACATTTCATTAATGTTGACTACAAATCAAAAACTAAGCATTTTTCAGCTGAAATAATGAATGTAGTCCTCTTAATTCTTGCTTCTAAAGCATACGCAAGCAGAAATTTCAATGTACAATGATGTTTTTAAAAAAACAGTCAAAATGTGCTCCACTCGGGCTGAAAACGCTGTTGGGGACATTTCATTAATGTTGACTATAAATCATAAACTAAGCATTTTTCAGCTGAAATAATGAATGTAGTCCTCTTAATTCTTGCTTCTAAAGCATACGCAAGCAGAAATTTCAATGTACAATGATGTTTTTAAAAAAACAGTCAAAATGTGCTCCACTCGGGCTGAAAACGCTTGTTTGGGACATTACATTAATGTTGACTATAAATCATAAACTAAGCATTTTTCAGCTGAAATAATGAATGTAGTCCTCTTAATTCTTGCTTCTAAAGCATACGCAAACAGAAATTTCAATGTACAATGATGTTTTTAAAAAAACGGTCAAAATGTGCTCCACTCGGGCTGAAAACGCTTGTTCGGAACATTTCCTTAATGTTGACTATAAATCATAAACTAAGCATTTTTCAGCTGAAATAATGAATGTAGTCCTCTTAATTCTTGCTTCTAAAGCATACGCAAGCAGAAATTTCAATGTACAATGATGTTTTTAAAAAAAACAGTCAAAATGCGCTCCACTCGGGCTGAAAACGCTGTTGGGGACATTTCATTAATGTTGACTAAAATTCAAAAACTAAGCATTTTTCAGCTGAAATAATGAATGTAGTCCTCTTAATTCTTGCTTCTAAAGCATACGCAAGCAGAAATTTCAATGTACAATGATGTTTTTAAAAAAACAGTCAAAATGTGCTCCACTCGGGCTGAAAACGCTGTTGGGGACATTTCATTAATGTTGACTATAAATCATAAACTAAGCATTTTTCAGCTGAAATAATGAATGTAGTCCTCTTAATTCTTGCTTCTAAAGCATACGCAAGCAGAAATTTCAATGTACAATGATGTTTTTAAAAAAACAGTCAAAATGTGCTCCACTCGGGCTGAAAACGCTTGTTTGGGACATTACATTAATGTTGACTATAAATCATAAACTAAGCATTTTTCAGCTGAAATAATGAATGTAGTCCTCTTAATTCTTGCTTCTAAAGCATACGCAAGCAGAAATTTCAATGTACAATGATGTTTTTAAAAAAAGGGTCAAAATGTGCTCCACTCGGGCTGAAAACGCTTGTTTGGAACATTTCATTAATGTTGACTATAAATCATAAACTAAGCATTTTTCAGCTGAAATAATGAATGTAGTCCTCTTAATTCTCGCTTCTAAAGCATACGCAAGCAGAAATTTCAATGTACAATGATGTTTTTAAAAAAACAGTCAAAATGTGCTCCACTCGGGCTGAAAACGCTTGTTTGGGACATGACATTAATGTTAACTATAAATCATAAACTAAGCATTTTTCAGCTGAAATAATGAATGTAGTCCTCTTAATTCTTGCTTCTAAAGCATACGCAAGCAGAAATTTCAATGTACAATGATGTTTTTAAAAAAAGGGTCAAAATGTGCTCCACTCGGGCTGAAAACGCTTGTTTGGAACATTTCATTAATGTTGACTATAAATCATAAACTAAGCATTTTTCAGCTGAAATAATGAATGTAGTCCTCTTAATTCTTGCTTCTAAAGCATACGCAAGCAGAAATTTCAATGTACAATGATGTTTTTAAAAAAACAGTCAAAATGTGCTCCACTCGGGCTGAAAACGCTTGTTTGGGACATGACATTAATGTTGACTATAAATCATAAACTAAGCATTTTTCAGCTGAAATAATGAATGTAGTCCTCTTAATTCTTGCTTCTAAAGCATACGCAAGCAGAAATTTCAATGTACAATGATGTTTTTAAAAAAAGGGTCAAAATGTGCTCCACTCGGGCTGAAAACGCTTGTTTGGAACATTTCATTAATGTTGACTATAAATCATAAACTAAGCATTTTTCAGCTGAAATAATGAATGTAGTCCTCTTAATTCTTGCTTCTAAAGCATACGCAAGCAGAAATTTCAATGTACAATGATGTTTTTAAAAAAACAGTCAAAATGTGCTCCACTCGGGCTGAAAACGCTTGTTTGGGACATGACATTAATGTTGACTATAAATCATAAACTAAGCATTTTTCAGCTGAAATAATGAATGTAGTCCTCTTAATTCTTGCTTCTAAAGCATACGCAAGCAGAAATTTCAATGTACAATGATGTTTTTAAAAAAACAGTCAAAATGTGCTCCACTCGTGCTGAAAACGCTTGTTTGGAACATTTCATTAATGTTGACTATAAATCATAAACTAAGCATTTTTCAGCTGAAATAATGAATGTAGTCCTCTTAATTCTTTCTTCTAAAGCATACGCAAGCAGAAATTTCAATGTACAATGATGTTTTTAAAAAAACAGTCAAAATGTGCTCCACTCGGGCTGAAAACGCTGTTGGGGACATTTCATTAATGTTGACTATAAATCATAAACTAAGCATTTTTCAGCTGAAATAATGAATGTAGTCCTCTTAATTCTTGCTTCTAAAGCATACGCAAGCAGAAATTTCAATGTACAATGATGTTTTTAAAAAAACAGTCAAAATGTGCTCCACTCGGGCTGAAAACGCTGTTGGGGACATTTCATTAATGTTGACTATAAATCATAAACTAAGCATTTTTCAGCTGAAATAATGAATGTAGTCCTCTTAATTCTTGCTTCTAAAGCATACGCAAGCAGAAATTTCAATGTACAATGATGTTTTTAAAAAACAGTCAAAATGTGCTCCACTCGGGCTGAAAACGCTTGTTTGGGACATTACATTAATGTTGACTATAAATCATAAACTAAGCATTTTTCAGCTGAAATAATGAATGTAGTCCTCTTAATTCTTGCTTCTAAAGCATACGCAAGCAGAAATTTCAATGTACAATGATGTTTTTAAAAAAAGGGTCAAAATGTGCTCCACTCGGGCTGAAAACGCTTGTTTGGAACATTTCATTAATGTTGACTATAAATCATAAACTAAGCATTTTTCAGCTGAAATAATGAATGTAGTCCTCTTAATTCTCGCTTCTAAAGCATACGCAAGCAGAAATTTCAATGTACAATGATGTTTTTAAAAAAACAGTCAAAATGTGCTCCACTCGGGCTGAAAACGCTTGTTTGGGACATGACATTAATGTTAACTATAAATCATAAACTAAGCATTTTTCAGCTGAAATAATGAATGTAGTCCTCTTAATTCTTGCTTCTAAAGCATACGCAAGCAGAAATTTCAATGTACAATGATGTTTTTAAAAAAAGGGTCAAAATGTGCTCCACTCGGGCTGAAAACGCTTGTTTGGAACATTTCATTAATGTTGACTATAAATCATAAACTAAGCATTTTTCAGCTGAAATAATGAATGTAGTCCTCTTAATTCTTGCTTCTAAAGCATACGCAAGCAGAAATTTCAATGTACAATGATGTTTTTAAAAAAACAGTCAAAATGTGCTCCACTCGGGCTGAAAACGCTTGTTTGGGACATGACATTAATGTTGACTATAAATCATAAACTAAGCATTTTTCAGCTGAAATAATGAATGTAGTCCTCTTAATTCTTGCTTCTAAAGCATACGCAAGCAGAAATTTCAATGTACAATGATGTTTTTAAAAAAAGGGTCAAAATGTGCTCCACTCGGGCTGAAAACGCTTGTTTGGAACATTTCATTAATGTTGACTATAAATCATAAACTAAGCATTTTTCAGCTGAAATAATGAATGTAGTCCTCTTAATTCTTGCTTCTAAAGCATACGCAAGCAGAAATTTCAATGTACAATGATGTTTTTAAAAAAACAGTCAAAATGTGCTCCACTCGGGCTGAAAACGCTTGTTTGGGACATGACATTAATGTTGACTATAAATCATAAACTAAGCATTTTTCAGCTGAAATAATGAATGTAGTCCTCTTAATTCTTGCTTCTAAAGCATACGCAAGCAGAAATTTCAATGTACAATGATGTTTTTAAAAAAAGGGTCAAAATGTGCTCCACTCGGGCTGAAAACGCTTGTTTGGAACATTTCATTAATGTTGACTATAAATCATAAACTAAGCATTTTTCAGCTGAAATAATGAATGTAGTCCTCTTAATTCTCGCTTCTAAAGCATACGCAAGCAGAAATTTCAATGTACAATGATGTTTTTAAAAAAACAGTCAAAATGTGCTCCACTCGGGCTGAAAACGCTTGTTTGGGACATGACATTAATGTTAACTATAAATCATAAACTAAGCATTTTTCAGCTGAAATAATGAATGTAGTCCTCTTAATTCTTGCTTCTAAAGCATACGCAAGCAGAAATTTCAATGTACAATGATGTTTTTAAAAAAAGGGTCAAAATGTGCTCCACTCGGGCTGAAAACGCTTGTTTGGAACATTTCATTAATGTTGACTATAAATCATAAACTAAGCATTTTTCAGCTGAAATAATGAATGTAGTCCTCTTAATTCTTGCTTCTAAAGCATACGCAAGCAGAAATTTCAATGTACAATGATGTTTTTAAAAAAACAGTCAAAATGTGCTCCACTCGGGCTGAAAACGCTTGTTTGGGACATGACATTAATGTTGACTATAAATCATAAACTAAGCATTTTTCAGCTGAAATAATGAATGTAGTCCTCTTAATTCTTGCTTCTAAAGCATACGCAAGCAGAAATTTCAATGTACAATGATGTTTTTAAAAAAAGGGTCAAAATGTGCTCCACTCGGGCTGAAAACGCTTGTTTGGAACATTTCATTAATGTTGACTATAAATCATAAACTAAGCATTTTTCAGCTGAAATAATGAATGTAGTCCTCTTAATTCTTGCTTCTAAAGCATACGCAAGCAGAAATTTCAATGTACAATGATGTTTTTAAAAAAACAGTCAAAATGTGCTCGACTCGGGCTGAAAACGCTGTTGGGGACATTTCATTAATGTTGACTATAAATCATAAACTAAGCATTTTTCAGCTGAAATAATGAATGTAGTCCTCTTAATTCTTGCTTCTAAAGCATACGCAAGCAGAAATTTCAATGTACAATGATGTTTTTAAAAAAACAGTCAAAATGTGCTCCACTCGGGCTGAAAACGCTGTTGGGGACATTTCATTAATGTTGACTATAAATCAAAAACTAAGCATTTTTCAGCTGAAATAATGAATGTAGTCCTCTTAATTCTTGCTTCTAAAGCATACGCAAGCAGAAATTTCAATGTACAATGATGTTTTTAAAAAACAGTCAAAATGTGCTCCACTCGGGCTGAAAACGCTTGTTTGGGACATTACATTAATGTTGACTATAAATCATAAACTAAGCATTTTTCAGCTGAAATAATGAATGTAGTCCTCTTAATTCTTGCTTCTAAAGCATACGCAAGCAGAAATTTCAATGTACAATGATGTTTTTAAAAAAAGGGTCAAAATGTGCTCCACTCGGGCTGAAAACGCTTGTTTGGAACATTTCATTAATGTTGACTATAAATCATAAACTAAGCATTTTTCAGCTGAAATAATGAATGTAGTCCTCTTAATTCTCGCTTCTAAAGCATACGCAAGCAGAAATTTCAATGTACAATGATGTTTTTAAAAAAACAGTCAAAATGTGCTCCACTCGGGCTGAAAACGCTTGTTTGGGACATGACATTAATGTTGACTATAAATCATAAACTAAGCATTTTTCAGCTGAAATAATGAATGTAGTCCTCTTAATTCTTGCTTCTAAAGCATACGCAAGCAGAAATTTCAATGTACAATGATGTTTTTAAAAAAAACTGTCAAAATGTGCTCCACTCGGGCTGAAAACGCTGTTGGGGACATTTCATTAATGTTGACTATAAATCATAAACTAAGCATTTTTCAGCTGAAATAATGAATGTAGTCCTCTTAATTCTTGCTTCTAAAGCATACGCAAGCAGAAATTTCAATGTACAATGATGTTTTTAAAAAAACGGTCAAAATGTGCTCCACTCGGGCTGAAAACGCTTGTTCGGAACATTTCCTTAATGTTGACTATAAATCATAAACTAAGCATTTTTCAGCTGAAATAATGAATGTAGTCCTCTTAATTCTTGCTTCTAAAGCATACGCAAGCAGAAATTTCAATGTACAATGATGTTTTTAAAAAAAACAGTCAAAATGCGCTCCACTCGGGCTGAAAACGCTGTTGGGGACATTTCATTAATGTTGACTACAAATCAAAAACTAAGCATTTTTCAGCTGAAATAATGAATGTAGTCCTCTTAATTCTTGCTTCTAAAGCATACGCAAGCAGACATTTCAATGTACAATGATGTTTTTAAAAAAACAGTCAAAATGTGCTCCACTCGGGCTGAAAACGCTGTTGGGGACATTTCATTAATGTTGACTATAAATCATAAACTAAGCATTTTTCAGCTGAAATAATGAATGTAGTCCTCTTAATTCTTGCTTCTAAAGCATACGCAAGCAGAAATTTCAATGTACAATGATGTTTTTAAAAAAACAGTCAAAATGTGCTCCACTCGGGCTGAAAACGCTTGTTTGGAACATTTCATTAATGTTGACTATAATTCATAAACTAAGCATTTTTCAGCTGAAATAATGAATGTAGTCCTCTTAATTCTTGCTTCTAAAGCATACGCAAGCAGAAATTTCAATGTACAATGATGTTTTTAAAAAAACAGTCAAAATGTGCTCCACTCGGGCTGAAAACGCTTGTTTGGAACATTTCATTAATGTTGACTACAAATCAAAAACTAAGCATTTTTCAGCTGAAATAATGAATGTAGTCCTCTTAATTCTTGCTTCTAAAGCATACGCAAGCAGAAATTTCAATGTACAATGATGTTTTTAAAAAAAGGGTCAAAATGTGCTCCACTCGGGCTGAAAACGCTTGTTTGGGACATGACATTAATGTTGACTATAAATCATAAACTAAGCATTTTTCAGCTGAAATAATGAATGTAGTCCTCTTAATTCTTGCTTCTAAAGCATACGCAAGCAGAAATTTCAATGTACAATGATGTTTTTAAAAAAACAGTCAAAATGTGCTCCACTCGGGCTGAAAACGCTTGTTTGGGACATTACATTAATGTTGACTATAAATCATAAACTAAGCATTTTTCAGCTGAAATAATGAATGTAGTCCTCTTAATTCTTGCTTCTAAAGCATACGCAAACAGAAATTTCAATGTACAATGATGTTTTTAAAAAAACGGTCAAAATGTGCTCCACTCGGGCTGAAAACGCTTGTTTGGGACATTACATTAATGTTGACTATAAATCATAAACTAAGCATTTTTCAGCTGAAATAATGAATGTAGTCCTCTTAATTCTTGCTTCTAAAGCATACACAAACAGAAATTTCAATGTACAATGATGTTTTTAAAAAAACGGTCAAAATGTGCTCCACTCGGGCTGAAAACGCTTGTTTGGAACATTTCATTAATGTTGACTATAAATCATAAACTAAGCATTTTTCAGCTGAAATAATGAATGTAGTCCTCTTAATTCTTGCTTCTAAAGCATACGCAAGCAGAAATTTCAATGTACAATGATGTTTTTAAAAAAAACAGTCAAAATGTGCTCCACTCGGGCTGAAAACGCTGTTGGGGACATTTCATTAATGTTGACTATAAATCATAAACTAAGCATTTTTCAGCTGAAATAATGAATGTAGTCCTCTTAATTCTTGCTTCTAAAGCATACGCAAACAGAAATTTCAATGTACAATGATGTTTTTAAAAAAACGGTCAAAATGTGCTCCACTCGGGCTGAAAACGCTTGTTTGGGACATTACATTAATGTTGACTATAAATCATAAACTAAGCATTTTTCAGCTGAAATAATGAATGTAGTCCTCTTAATTCTTGCTTCTAAAGCATACACAAACAGAAATTTCAATGTACAATGATGTTTTTAAAAAAACGGTCAAAATGTGCTCCACTCGGGCTGAAAACGCTTGTTTGGAACATTTCATTAATGTTGACTATAAATCATAAACTAAGCATTTTTCAGCTGAAATAATGAATGTAGTCCTCTTAATTCTTGCTTCTAAAGCATACGCAAGCAGAAATTTCAATGTACAATGATGTTTTTAAAAAAAACTGTCAAAATGTGCTCCACTCGGGCTGAAAACGCTGTTGGGGACATTTCATTAATGTTGACTATAAATCATAAACTAAGCATTTTTCAGCTGAAATAATGAATGTAGTCCTCTTAATTCTTGCTTCTAAAGCATACGCAAGCAGAAATTTCAATGTACAATGATGTTTTTAAAAAAACGGTCAAAATGTGCTCCACTCGGGCTGAAAACGCTTGTTCGGAACATTTCCTTAATGTTGACTATAAATCATAAACTAAGCATTTTTCAGCTGAAATAATGAATGTAGTCCTCTTAATTCTTGCTTCTGAAGCATACGCAAGCAGAAATTTCAATGTACAATGATGTTTTTAAAAAAAACAGTCAAAATATGCGCTCCACTCGGGCTGAAAACGCTGTTGGGGACATTTCATTAATGTTGACTACAAATCAAAAACTAAGCATTTTTCAGCTGAAATAATGAATGTAGTCCTCTTAATTCTTGCTTCTAAAGCATACGCAAGCAGAAATTTCAATGTACAATGATGTTTTTAAAAAAACAGTCAAAATGTGCTCCACTCGGGCTGAAAACGCTTGTTTGGGACATTACATTAATGTTGACTATAAATCATAAACTAAGCATTTTTCAGCTGAAATAATGAATGTAGTCCTCTTAATTCTTGCTTCTAAAGCATACGCAAGCAGAAATTTCAATGTACAATGATGTTTTTAAAAAAAGGGTCAAAATGTGCTCCACTCGGGCTGAAAACGCTTGTTTGGAACATTTCATTAATGTTGACTATAAATCATAAACTAAGCATTTTTCAGCTGAAATAATGAATGTAGTCCTCTTAATTCTCGCTTCTAAAGCATACGCAAGCAGAAATTTCAATGTACAATGATGTTTTTAAAAAAACAGTCAAAATGTGCTCCACTCGGGCTGAAAACGCTTGTTTGGGACATGACATTAATGTTAACTATAAATCATAAACTAAGCATTTTTCAGCTGAAATAATGAATGTAGTCCTCTTAATTCTTGCTTCTAAAGCATACGCAAGCAGAAATTTCAATGTACAATGATGTTTTTAAAAAAAGGGTCAAAATGTGCTCCACTCGGGCTGAAAACGCTTGTTTGGAACATTTCATTAATGTTGACTATAAATCATAAACTAAGCATTTTTCAGCTGAAATAATGAATGTAGTCCTCTTAATTCTTGCTTCTAAAGCATACGCAAGCAGAAATTTCAATGTACAATGATGTTTTTAAAAAAACAGTCAAAATGTGCTCCACTCGGGCTGAAAACGCTTGTTTGGGACATGACATTAATGTTGACTATAAATCATAAACTAAGCATTTTTCAGCTGAAATAATGAATGTAGTCCTCTTAATTCTTGCTTCTAAAGCATACGCAAGCAGAAATTTCAATGTACAATGATGTTTTTAAAAAAAGGGTCAAAATGTGCTCCACTCGGGCTGAAAACGCTTGTTTGGAACATTTCATTAATGTTGACTATAAATCATAAACTAAGCATTTTTCAGCTGAAATAATGAATGTAGTCCTCTTAATTCTTGCTTCTAAAGCATACGCAAGCAGAAATTTCAATGTACAATGATGTTTTTAAAAAAACAGTCAAAATGTGCTCCACTCGGGCTGAAAACGCTTGTTTGGGACATGACATTAATGTTGACTATAAATCATAAACTAAGCATTTTTCAGCTGAAATAATGAATGTAGTCCTCTTAATTCTTGCTTCTAAAGCATACGCAAGCAGAAATTTCAATGTACAATGATGTTTTTAAAAAAAACAGTCAAAATGCGCTCCACTCGGGCTGAAAACGCTGTTGGGGACATTTCATTAATGTTGACTACAAATCAAAAACTAAGCATTTTTCAGCTGAAATAATGAATGTAGTCCTCTTAATTCTTGCTTCTAAAGCATACGCAAGCAGAAATTTCAATGTACAATGATGTTTTTAAAAAAACAGTCAAAATGTGCTCCACTCGGGCTGAAAACGCTGTTGGGGACATTTCATTAATGTTGACTATAAATCATAAACTAAGCATTTTTCAGCTGAAATAATGAATGTAGTCCTCTTAATTCTTGCTTCTAAAGCATACGCAAGCAGAAATTTCAATGTACAATGATGTTTTTAAAAAAACAGTCAAAATGTGCTCCACTCGGGCTGAAAACGCTTGTTTGGGACATTACATTAATGTTGACTATAAATCATAAACTAAGCATTTTTCAGCTGAAATAATGAATGTAGTCCTCTTAATTCTTGCTTCTAAAGCATACGCAAGCAGAAATTTCAATGTACAATGATGTTTTTAAAAAAAGGGTCAAAATGTGCTCCACTCGGGCTGAAAACGCTTGTTTGGAACATTTCATTAATGTTGACTATAAATCATAAACTAAGCATTTTTCAGCTGAAATAATGAATGTAGTCCTCTTAATTCTCGCTTCGAAAGCATACGCAAGCAGAAATTTCAATGTAAAATGATGTTTTTAAAAAAACAGTCAAAATGTGCTCCACTCGGGCTGAAAACGCTTGTTTGGGACATGACATTAATGTTAACTATAAATCATAAACTAAGCATTTTTCAGCTGAAATAATGAATGTAGTCCTCTTAATTCTTGCTTCTAAAGCATACGCAAGCAGAAATTTCAATGTACAATGATGTTTTTAAAAAAACGGTCAAAATGTGCTCCACTCGGGCTGAAAACGCTTGTTTGGGACATTACATTAATGTTGACTATAAATCATAAACTAAGCATTTTTCAGCTGAAATAATGAATGTAGTCCTCTTAATTCTTGCTTCTAAAGCATACGCAAGCAGAAATTTCAATGTACAATGATGTTTTTAAAAAAAACAGTCAAAATGTGCTCCACTCGGGCTGAAAACGCTGTTGGGGACATTTCATTAATGTTGACTATAAATCATAAACTAAGCATTTTTCAGCTGAAATAATGAATGTAGTCCTCTTAATTCTTGCTTCTAAAGCATACGCAAACAGAAATTTCAATGTACAATGATGTTTTTAAAAAAACGGTCAAAATGTGCTCCACTCGGGCTGAAAACGCTTGTTTGGGACATTACATTAATGTTGACTATAAATCATAAACTAAGCATTTTTCAGCTGAAATAATGAATGTAGTCCTCTTAATTCTTGCTTCTAAAGCATACACAAACAGACATTTCAATGTACAATGATGTTTTTAAAAAAACGGTCAAAATGTGCTCCACTCGGGCTGAAAACGCTTGTTCGGAACATTTCCTTAATGTTGACTATAAATCATAAACTAAGCATTTTTCAGCTGAAATAATGAATGTAGTCCTCTTAATTCTTGCTTCTAAAGCATACGCAAGCAGAAATTTCAATGTACAATGATGTTTTTAAAAAAAACAGTCAAAATGTGCTCCACTCGGGCTGAAAACGCTGTTGGGGACATTTCATTAATGTTGACTACAAATCAAAAACTAAGCATTTTTCAGCTGAAATAATGAATGTAGTCCTCTTAATTCTTGCTTCTAAAGCATACGCAAGCAGAAATTTCAATGTACAATGATGTTTTTAAAAAAACAGTCAAAATGTGCTCCACTCGGGCTGAAAACGCTGTTGGGGACATGACATTAATGTTGACTATAAATCATAAACTAAGCATTTTTCAGCTGAAATAATGAATGTAGTCCTCTTAATTCTTGCTTCTAAAGCATACGCAAGCAGAAATTTCAATGTACAATGATGTTTTTAAAAAAAGGGTCAAAATGTGCTCCACTCGGGCTGAAAACGCTTGTTTGGAACATTTCATTAATGTTGACTATAAATCATAAACTAAGCATTTTTCAGCTGAAATAATGAATGTAGTCCTCTTAATTCTTGCTTCTAAAGCATACGCAAGCAGAAATTTCAATGTACAATGATGTTTTTAAAAAAACAGTCAAAATGTGCTCCACTCGGGCTGAAAACGCTTGTTTGGGACATGACATTAATGTTGACTATAAATCATAAACTAAGCATTTTTCAGCTGAAATAATGAATGTAGTCCTCTTAATTCTTGCTTCTAAAGCATACACAAACAGAAAATTCAATGTACAATGATGTTTTTAAAAAAACAGTCAAAATGTGCTCCACTCGGGCTGAAAACGCTGTTGGGGACATTTCATTAATGTTGACTATAAATCATAAACTAAGCATTTTTCAGCTGAAATAATGAATGTAGTCCTCTTAATTCTTGCTTCTAAAGCATACGCAAACAGAAATTTCAATGTACAATGATGTTTTTAAAAAAACGGTCAAAATGTGCTCCACTCGGGCTGAAAACGCTTGTTTGGGACATTACATTAATGTTGACTATAAATCATAAACTAAGCATTTTTCAGCTGAAATAATGAATGTAGTCCTCTTAATTCTTGCTTCTAAAGCATACACAAACAGACATTTCAATGTACAATGATGTTTTTAAAAAAACGGTCAAAATGTGCTCCACTCGGGCTGAAAACGCTTGTTCGGAACATTTCCTTAATGTTGACTATAAATCATAAACTAAGCATTTTTCAGCTGAAATAATGAATGTAGTCCTCTTAATTCTTGCTTCTAAAGCATACGCAAGCAGAAATTTCAATGTACAATGATGTTTTTAAAAAAAACAGTCAAAATGTGCTCCACTCGGGCTGAAAACGCTGTTGGGGACATTTCATTAATGTTGACTACAAATCAAAAACTAAGCATTTTTCAGCTGAAATAATGAATGTAGTCCTCTTAATTCTTGCTTCTAAAGCATACGCAAGCAGAAATTTCAATGTACAATGATGTTTTTAAAAAAACAGTCAAAATGTGCTCCACTCGGGCTGAAAACGCTGTTGGGGACATGACATTAATGTTGACTATAAATCATAAACTAAGCATTTTTCAGCTGAAATAATGAATGTAGTCCTCTTAATTCTTGCTTCTAAAGCATACGCAAGCAGAAATTTCAATGTACAATGATGTTTTTAAAAAAAGGGTCAAAATGTGCTCCACTCGGGCTGAAAACGCTTGTTTGGAACATTTCATTAATGTTGACTATAAATCATAAACTAAGCATTTTTCAGCTGAAATAATGAATGTAGTCCTCTTAATTCTTGCTTCTAAAGCATACGCAAGCAGAAATTTCAATGTACAATGATGTTTTTAAAAAAACAGTCAAAATGTGCTCCACTCGGGCTGAAAACGCTTGTTTGGGACATGACATTAATGTTGACTATAAATCATAAACTAAGCATTTTTCAGCTGAAATAATGAATGTAGTCCTCTTAATTCTTGCTTCTAAAGCATACACAAACAGAAAATTCAATGTACAATGATGTTTTTAAAAAAACGGTCAAAATGTGCTCCACTCGGGCTGAAAACGCTGTTGGGGACATTTCATTAATGTTGACTATAAATCATAAACTAAGCATTTTTCAGCTGAAATAATGAATGTAGTCCTCTTAATTCTTGCTTCTAAAGCATACGCAAACAGAAATTTCAATGTACAATGATGTTTTTAAAAAAACGGTCAAAATGTGCTCCACTCGGGCTGAAAACTCTTGTTTGGAACATTTCATTAATGTTGACTATAAATCATAAACTAAGCATTTTTCAGCTGAAATAATGAATGTAGTCCTCTTAATTCTTGCTTCTAAAGCATACGCAAGCAGAAATTTCAATGTACAATGATGTTTTTAAAAAAACTGTCAAAATGTGCTCCACTCGGGCTGAAAACGCTTGTTTGGGACATGACATTAATGTTGACTATAAATCATAAACTAAGCATTTTTCAGCTGAAATAATGAATGTAGTCCTCTTAATTCTTGCTTCTAAAGCATACGCAAGCAGAAATTTCAATGTACAATGATGTTTTTAAAAAAAGGGTCAAAATGTGCTCCACTCGGGCTGAAAACGCTTGTTTGGAACATTTCATTAATGTTGACTATAAATCATAAACTAAGCATTTTTCAGCTGAAATAATGAATGTAGTCCTCTTAATTCTTGCTTCTAAAGCATACGCAAGCAGAAATTTCAATGTACAATGATGTTTTTAAAAAAACAGTCAAAATGTGCTCCACTCGGGCTGAAAACGCTTGTTTGGGACATGACATTAATGTTGACTATAAATCATAAACTAAGCATTTTTCAGCTGAAATAATGAATGTAGTCCTCTTAATTCTTGCTTCTAAAGCATACGCAAGCAGAAATTTCAATGTACAATGATGTTTTTAAAAAAAACAGTCAAAATGCGCTCCACTCGGGCTGAAAACGCTGTTGGGGACATTTCATTAATGTTGACTACAAATCAAAAACTAAGCATTTTTCAGCTGAAATAATGAATGTAGTCCTCTTAATTCTTGCTTCTAAAGCATACGCAAGCAGAAATTTCAATGTACAATGATGTTTTTAAAAAAACAGTCAAAATGTGCTCCACTCGGGCTGAAAACGCTGTTGGGGACATTTCATTAATGTTGACTATAAATCATAAACTAAGCATTTTTCAGCTGAAATAATGAATGTAGTCCTCTTAATTCTTGCTTCTAAAGCATACGCAAGCAGAAATTTCAATGTACAATGATGTTTTTAAAAAAACAGTCAAAATGTGCTCCACTCGGGCTGAAAACGCTGTTGGGGACATTTCATTAATGTTGACTATAAATCATAAACTAAGCATTTTTCAGCTGAAATAATGAATGTAGTCCTCTTAATTCTTGCTTCTAAAGCATACGCAAGCAGAAATTTCAATGTACAATGATGTTTTTAAAAAAACAGTCAAAATGTGCTCCACTCGGGCTGAAAACGCTTGTTTGGGACATGACATTAATGTTAACTATAAATCATAAACTAAGCATTTTTCAGCTGAAATAATGAATGTAGTCCTCTTAATTCTTGCTTCTAAAGCATACGCAAACAGAAATTTCAATGTACAATGATGTTTTTAAAAAAACAGTCAAAATGTGCTCCACTCGGGCTGAAAACGCTTGTTTGGGACATGACATTAATGTTGACTATAAATCATAAACTAAGCATTTTTCAGCTGAAATAATGAATGTAGTCCTCTTAATTCTTGCTTCTAAAGCATACGCAAGCAGAAATTTCAATGTACAATGATGTTTTTAAAAAACGGTCAAAATGTGCTCCACTCGGGCTGAAAACGCTTGTTTGGAACATTTCATTAATGTTGACTATAAATCATAAACTAAGCATTTTTCAGCTGAAATAATGAATGTAGTCCTCTTAATTCTTGCTTCTAAAGCATACGCAAGCAGAAATTTCAATGTACAATGATGTTTTTAAAAAAACAGTCAAAATGTGCTCCACTCGGGCTGAAAACGCTTGTTTGGGACAATACATTAATGTTGACTATAAATCATAAACTAAGCATTTTTCAGCTGAAATAATGAATGTAGTCCTCTTAATTCTTGCTTCTAAAGCATACGCAAACAGAAATTTCAATGTACAATGATGTTTTTAAAAAAACGGTCAAAATGTGCTCCACTCGGGCTGAAAACGCTTGTTTGGAACATTTCATTAATGTTGACTATAAATCATAAACTAAGCATTTTTCAGCTGAAATAATGAATGTAGTCCTCTTAATTCTTGCTTCTAAAGCATACGCAAGCAGAAATTTCAATGTACAATGATGTTTTTAAAAAAACAGTCAAAATGTGCTCCACTCGGGCTGAAAACGCTTGTTTGGGACATGACATTAATGTTAACTATAAATCATAAACTAAGCATTTTTCAGCTGAAATAATGAATGTAGTCCTCTTAATTCTTGCTTCTAAAGCATACGCAAGCAGAAATTTCAATGTACAATGATGTTTTTAAAAAAACAGTCAAAATGTGCTCCACTCGGGCTGAAAACGCTTGTTTGGGACATGACATTAATGTTGACTATAAATCATAAACTAAGCATTTTTCAGCTGAAATAATGAATGTAGTCCTCTTAATTCTTGCTTCTAAAGCATACGCAAAAAGAAATTTCAATGTACAATGATGTTTTTTAAAAAACGGTCAAAATGTGCTCCACTCGGGCTGAAAACGCTTGTTCGGAACATTTCCTTAATGTTGACTATAAATCATAAACTAAGCATTTTTCAGCTGAAATAATGAATGTAGTCCTCTTAATTCTTGCTTCTAAAGCATACGCAAGCAGAAATTTCAATGTACAATGATGTTTTTAAAAAAAACAGTCAAAATGTGCTCCACTCGGGCTGAAAACGCTGTTGGGGACATTTCATTAATGTTGACTACAAATCAAAAACTAAGCATTTTTCAGCTGAAATAATGAATGTAGTCCTCTTAATTCTTGCTTCTAAAGCATTCGCAAGCAGAAATTTCAATGTACAATGATGTTTTTAAAAAAACAGTCAAAATGTGCTCCACTCGGGCTGAAAACGCTGTTGGGGACATTTCATTAATGTTGACTATAAATCATAAACTAAGCATTTTTCAGCTGAAATAATGAATGTAGTCCTCTTAATTCTTGCTTCTAAAGCATACGCAAGCAGAAATTTCAATGTACAATGATGTTTTTAAAAAAACGGTCAAAATGTGCTCCACTCGGGCTGAAAACGCTTGTTTGGGACATTACATTAATGTTGACTATAAATCATAAACTAAGCATTTTTCAGCTGAAATAATGAATGTAGTCCTCTTAATTCTTGCTTCTAAAGCATACGCAAGCAGAAATTTCAATGTACAATGATGTTTTTAAAAAAAACAGTCAAAATGCGCTCCACTCGGGCTGAAAACGCTGTTGGGGACATTTCATTAATGTTGACTACAAATCAAAAACTAAGCATTTTTCAGCTGAAATAATGAATGTAGTCCTCTTAATTCTTGCTTCTAAAGCATACGCAAGCAGAAATTTCAATGTACAATGATGTTTTTAAAAAAAGGGTCAAAATGTGCTCCACTCGGGCTGAAAACGCTTGTTTGGAACATTTCATTAATGTTGACTATAAATCATAAACTAAGCATTTTTCAGCTGAAATAATGAATGTAGTCCTCTTAATTCTTGCTTCTAAAGCATACGCAAGCAGAAATTTCAATGTACAATGATGTTTTTAAAAAAACAGTCAAAATGTGCTCCACTCGGGCTGAAAACGCTTGTTTGGGACATGACATTAATGTTGACTATAAATCATAAACTAAGCATTTTTCAGCTGAAATAATGAATGTAGTCCTCTTAATTCTTGCTTCTAAAGCATACGCAAGCAGAAATTTCAATGTACAATGATGTTTTTAAAAAAACAGTCAAAATGTGCTCCACTCGGGCTGAAAACGCTTGTTTGGGACATTACATTAATGTTGACTATAAATCATAAACTAAGCATTTTTCAGCTGAAATAATGAATGTAGTCCTCTTAATTCTTGCTTCTAAAGCATACGCAAGCAGAAATTTCAATGTACAATGATGTTTTTAAAAAAAAGGGTCAAAATGTGCTCCACTCGGGCTGAAAACGCTTGTTTGGAACATTTCCTTAATGTTGACTATAAATCATAAACTAAGCATTTTTCAGCTGAAATAATGAATGTAGTCCTCTTAATTCTTGCTTCTAAAGCATACGCAAGCAGAAATTTCAATGTACAATGATGTTTTTAAAAAAACAGTCAAAATGTGCTCCACTCGGGCTGAAAACGCTGTTGGGGACATTTCATTAATGTTGACTACAAATCAAAAACTAAGCATTTTTCAGCTGAAATAATGAATGTAGTCCTCTTAATTCTTGCTTCTAAAGCATTCGCAAGCAGAAATTTCAATGTACAATGATGTTTTTAAAAAAACAGTCAAAATGCGCTCCACTCGGGCTGAAAACGCTGTTGGGGACATTTCATTAATGTTGACTACAAATCAAAAACTAAGCATTTTTCAGCTGAAATAATGAATGTAGTCCTCTTAATTCTTGCTTCTAAAGCATACGCAAGCAGAAATTTCAATGTACAATGATGTTTTTAAAAAAAGGGTCAAAATGTGCTCCACTCGGGCTGAAAACGCTTGTTTGGAACATTTCATTAATGTTGACTATAAATCATAAACTAAGCATTTTTCAGCTGAAATAATGAATGTAGTCCTCTTAATTCTTGCTTCTAAAGCATACGCAAGCAGAAATTTCAATGTACAATGATGTTTTTAAAAAAACAGTCAAAATGTGCTCCACTCGGGCTGAAAACGCTTGTTTGGGACATGACATTAATGTTGACTATAAATCATAAACTAAGCATTTTTCAGCTGAAATAATGAATGTAGTCCTCTTAATTCTTGCTTCTAAAGCATACGCAAAAAGAAATTTCAATGTACAATGATGTTTTTTAAAAAACGGTCAAAATGTGCTCCACTCGGGCTGAAAACGCTTGTTCGGAACATTTCCTTAATGTTGACTATAAATCATAAACTAAGCATTTTTCAGCTGAAATAATGAATGTAGTCCTCTTAATTCTTGCTTCTAAAGCATACGCAAGCAGAAATTTCAATGTACAATGATGTTTTTAAAAAAAACAGTCAAAATGCGCTCCACTCGGGCTGAAAACGCTGTTGGGGACATTTCATTAATGTTGACTACAAATCAAAAACTAAGCATTTTTCAGCTGAAATAATGAATGTAGTCCTCTTAATTCTTGCTTCTAAAGCATACGCAAGCAGAAATTTCAATGTACAATGATGTTTTTAAAAAAAGGGTCAAAATGTGCTCCACTCGGGCTGAAAACGCTTGTTTGGAACATTTCATTAATGTTGACTATAAATCATAAACTAAGCATTTTTCAGCTGAAATAATGAATGTAGTCCTCTTAATTCTTGCTTCTAAAGCATACGCAAGCAGAAATTTCAATGTACAATGATGTTTTTAAAAAAACAGTCAAAATGTGCTCCACTCGGGCTGAAAACGCTTGTTTGGGACATGACATTAATGTTGACTATAAATCATAAACTAAGCATTTTTCAGCTGAAATAATGAATGTAGTCCTCTTAATTCTTGCTTCTAAAGCATACGCAAGCAGAAATTTCAATGTACAATGATGTTTTTAAAAAAAGGGTCAAAATGTGCTCCACTCGGGCTGAAAACGCTTGTTTGGAACATTTCCTTAATGTTGACTATAAATCATAAACTAAGCATTTTTCAGCTGAAATAATGAATGTAGTCCTCTTAATTCTTGCTTCTAAAGCATACGCAAGCAGAAATTTCAATGTACAATGATGTTTTTAAAAAAACAGTCAAAATGTGCTCCACTCGGGCTGAAAACGCTGTTGGGGACATTTCATTAATGTTGACTATAAATCATAAACTAAGCATTTTTCAGCTGAAATAATGAATGTAGTCCTCTTAATTCTTGCTTCTAAAGCATACGCAAGCAGAAATTTCAATGTACAATGATGTTTTTAAAAAAAACAGTCAAAATGCGCTCCACTCGGGCTGAAAACGCTGTTGGGGACATTTCATTAATGTTGACTATAAATCATAAACTAAGCATTTTTCAGCTGAAATAATGAATGTAGTCCTCTTAATTCTTGCTTCTAAAGCATACGCAAGCAGAAATTTCAATGTACAATGATGTTTTTAAAAAAAGGGTCAAAATGTGCTCCACTCGGGCTGAAAACGCTTGTTCGGAACATTTCCTTAATGTTGACTATAAATCATAAACTAAGCATTTTTCAGCTGAAATAATGAATGTAGTCCTCTTAATTCTTGCTTCTAAAGCATACGCAAGCAGAAATTTCAATGTACAATGATGTTTTTTAAAAAACGGTCAAAATGTGCTCCACTCGGGCTGAAAACGCTTGTTCGGAACATTTCCTTAATGTTGACTATAAATCATAAACTAAGCATTTTTCAGCTGAAATAATGAATGTAGTCCTCTTAATTCTTGCTTCTAAAGCATACGCAAGCAGAAATTTCAATGTACAATGATGTTTTTAAAAAAAACAGTCAAAATGCGCTCCACTCGGGCTGAAAACGCTGTTGGGGACATTTCATTAATGTTGACTACAAATCAAAAACTAAGCATTTTTCAGCTGAAATAATGAATGTAGTCCTCTTAATTCTTGCTTCTAAAGCATTCGCAAGCAGAAATTTCAATGTACAATGATGTTTTTAAAAAAACAGTCAAAATGTGCTCCACTCGGGCTGAAAACGCTGTTGGGGACATTTCATTAATGTTGACTATAAATCATAAACTAAGCATTTTTCAGCTGAAATAATGAATGTAGTCCTCTTAATTCTTGCTTCTAAAGCATACGCAAGCAGAAATTTCAATGTACAATGATGTTTTTAAAAAAACGGTCAAAATGTGCTCCACTCGGGCTGAAAACGCTTGTTTGGGACATTACATTAATGTTGACTATAAATCATAAACTAAGCATTTTTCAGCTGAAATAATGAATGTAGTCCTCTTAATTCTTGCTTCTAAAGCATACGCAAACAGAAATTTCAATGTACAATGATGTTTTTTAAAAAACGGTCAAAATGTGCTCCACTCGGGCTGAAAACGCTTGTTCGGAACATTTCCTTAATGTTGACTATAAATCATAAACTAAGCATTTTTCAGCTGAAATAATGAATGTAGTCCTCTTAATTCTTGCTTCTAAAGCATACGCAAGCAGAAATTTCAATGTACAATGATGTTTTTAAAAAAAACAGTCAAAATGCGCTCCACTCGGGCTGAAAACGCTGTTGGGGACATTTCATTAATGTTGACTATAAATCATAAACTAAGCATTTTTCAGCTGAAATAATGAATGTAGTCCTCTTAATTCTTGCTTCTAAAGCATACGCAAGCAGAAATTTCAATGTACAATGATGTTTTTAAAAAAACGGTCAAAATGTGCTCCACTCGGGCTGAAAACGCTTGTTTGGAACATTTCATTAATGTTGACTATAAATCATAAACTAAGCATTTTTCAGCTGAAATAATGAATGTAGTCCTCTTAATTCTTGCTTCTAAAGCATACGCAAGCAGAAATTTCAATGTACAATGATGTTTTTAAAAAAACAGTCAAAATGTGCTCCACTCGGGCTGAAAACGCTTGTTTGGGACATGACATTAATGTTGACTATAAATCATAAACTAAGCATTTTTCAGCTGAAATAATGAATGTAGTCCTCTTAATTCTTGCTTCTAAAGCATACGCAAACAGAAATTTCAATGTACAATGATGTTTTTAAAAAAACGGTCAAAATGTGCTCCACTCGGGCTGAAAACGCTTGTTTGGAACATTTCATTAATGTTGACTATAATTCATAAACTAAGCATTTTTCAGCTGAAATAATGAATGTAGTCCTCTTAATTCTTGCTTCTAAAGCATACGCAAGCAGAAATTTCAATGTACAATGATGTTTTTAAAAAAAACAGTCAAAATGTGCTCCACTCGGGCTGAAAACGCTGTTGGGGACATTTCATTAATGTTGACTATAAATCAAAAACTAAGCATTTTTCAGCTGAAATAATGAATGTAGTCCTCTTAATTCTTGCTTCTAAAGCATACGCAAGCAGAAATTTCAATGTACAATGATGTTTTTAAAAAAACAGTCAAAATGTGCTCCACTCAGGCTGAAAACGCTGTTGGGGACATTTCATTAATGTTGACTATAAATCATAAACTAAGCATTTTTCAGCCGAAATAATGAATGTAGTCCTCCTAATTCTTGCTTCTAAAGCATACGCAAGCAGAAATTTCAATGTACAATGATGTTTTTAAAAAAACAGTCAAAATGTGCTCCACTCGGGCTGAAAACGCTTGTTTGGAACATTTCATTAATGTTGACTATAAATCATAAACTAAGCATTTTTCAGCTGAAATAATGAATGTAGTCCTCTTAATTCTTGCTTCTAAAGCATACGCAAGCAGAAATTTCAATGTACAATGATGTTTTTTAAAAAACGGTCAAAATGTGCTCCACTCGGGCTGAAAACGCTTGTTCGGAACATTTCATTAATGTTGACTATAAATCATAAACTAAGCATTTTTCAGCTGAAATAATGAATGTAGTCCTCTTAATTCTTGCTTCTAAAGCATACGCAAGCAGAAATTTCAATGTACAATGATGTTTTTAAAAAAAACAGTCAAAATGCGCTCCACTCGGGCTGAAAACGCTGTTGGGGACATTTCATTAATGTTGACTACAAATCAAAAACTAAGCATTTTTCAGCTGAAATAATGAATGTAGTCCTCTTAATTCTTGCTTCTAAAGCATACGCAAGCAGAAATTTCAATGTACAATGATGTTTTTAAAAAAAGGGTCAAAATGTGCTCCACTCGGGCTGAAAACGCTTGTTTGGAACTTTTCATTAATGTTGACTATAAATCATAAACTAAGCATTTTTCAGCTGAAATAATGAATGTAGTCCTCTTAATTCTTGCTTCTAAAGCATACGCAAGCAGAAATTTCAATGTACAATGATGTTTTTAAAAAAACAGTCAAAATGTGCTCCACTCGGGCTGAAAACGCTGTTGGGGACATGACATTAATGTTGACTATAAATCATAAACTAAGCATTTTTCAGCTGAAATAATGAATGTAGTCCTCTTAATTCTTGCTTCTAAAGCATACGCAAGCAGAAATTTCAATGTACAATGATGTTTTTAAAAAAAGGGTCAAAATGTGCTCCACTCGGGCTGAAAACGCTGTTGGGGACATTTCATTAATGTTGACTACAAATCAAAAACTAAGCATTTTTCAGCTGAAATAATGAATGTAGTCCTCTTAATTCTTGCTTCTAAAGCATACGCAAGCAGAAATTTCAATGTACAATGATGTTTTTAAAAAAAGGGTCAAAATGTGCTCCACTCGGGCTGAAAACGCTTGTTTGGAACATTTCATTAATGTTGACTATAAATCATAAACTAAGCATTTTTCAGCTGAAATAATGAATGTAGTCCTCTTAATTCTTGCTTCTAAAGCATACGCAAGCAGAAATTTCAATGTACAATGATGTTTTTAAAAAAACAGTCAAAATGTGCTCCACTCGGGCTGAAAACGCTTGTTTGGGACATGACATTAATGTTGACTATAAATCATAAACTAAGCATTTTTCAGCTGAAATAATGAATGTAGTCCTCTTAATTCTTGCTTCTAAAGCATACGCAAGCAGAAATTTCAATGTACAATGATGTTTTTAAAAAAACAGTCAAAATGTGCTCCACTCGGGCTGAAAACGCTTGTTTGGGACATTACATTAATGTTGACTATAAATCATAAACTAAGCATTTTTCAGCTGAAATAATGAATGTAGTCCTCTTAATTCTTGCTTCTAAAGCATACGCAAAAAGAAATTTCAATGTACAATGATGTTTTTTAAAAAACGGTCAAAATGTGCTCCACTCGGGCTGAAAACGCTTGTTCGGAACATTTCCTTAATGTTGACTATAAATCATAAACTAAGCATTTTTCAACTGAAATAATGAATGTAGTCCTCTTAATTCTTGCTTCTAAATCATACGCAAGCAGAAATTTCAATGTACAATGATGTTTTTAAAAAAAACAGTCAAAATGCGCTCCACTCGGGCTGAAAACGCTGTTGGGGACATTTCATTAATGTTGACTACAAATCAAAAACTAAGCATTTTTCAGCTGAAATAATGAATGTAGTCCTCTTAATTCTTGCTTCTAAAGCATACGCAAGCAGAAATTTCAATGTACAATGATGTTTTTAAAAAAAGGGTCAAAATGTGCTCCACTCGGGCTGAAAACGCTTGTTTGGAACATTTCATTAATGTTGACTATAAATCATAAACTAAGCATTTTTCAGCTGAAATAATGAATGTAGTCCTCTTAATTCTTGCTTCTAAAGCATACGCAAGCAGAAATTTCAATGTACAATGATGTTTTTAAAAAAACAGTCAAAATGTGCTCCACTCGGGCTGAAAACGCTTGTTTGGGACATGACATTAATGTTGACTATAAATCATAAACTAAGCATTTTTCAGCTGAAATAATGAATGTAGTCCTCTTAATTCTTGCTTCTAAAGCATACGCAAGCAGAAATTTCAATGTACAATGATGTTTTTAAAAAAAGGGTCAAAATGTGCTCCACTCGGGCTGAAAACGCTTGTTTGGAACATTTCATTAATGTTGACTATAAATCATAAACTAAGCATTTTTCAGCTGAAATAATGAATGTAGTCCTCTTAATTCTTGCTTCTAAAGCATACGCAAGCAGAAATTTCAATGTACAATGATGTTTTTAAAAAAACAGTCAAAATGTGCTCCACTCGGGCTGAAAACGCTTGTTTGGGACATGACATTAATGTTGACTATAAATCATAAACTAAGCATTTTTCAGCTGAAATAATGAATGTAGTCCTCTTAATTCTTGCTTCTAAAGCATACGCAAGCAGAAATTTCAATGTACAATGATGTTTTTAAAAAAAGGGTCAAAATGTGCTCCACTCGGGCTGAAAACGCTTGTTTGGAACATTTCCTTAATGTTGACTATAAATCATAAACTAAGCATTTTTCAGCTGAAATAATGAATGTAGTCCTCTTAATTCTTGCTTCTAAAGCATACGCAAGCAGAAATTTCAATGTACAATGATGTTTTTAAAAAAACAGTCAAAATGTGCTCCACTCGGGCTGAAAACGCTTGTTTGGGACATGACATTAATGTTGACTATAAATCATAAACTAAGCATTTTTCAGCTGAAATAATGAATGTAGTCCTCTTAATTCTTGCTTCTAAAGCATACGCAAGCAGAAATTTCAATGTACAATGATGTTTTTAAAAAAAGGGTCAAAATGTGCTCCACTCGGGCTGAAAACGCTTGTTTGGAACATTTCCTTAATGTTGACTATAAATCATAAACTAAGCATTTTTCAGCTGAAATAATGAATGTAGTCCTCTTAATTCTTGCTTCTAAAGCATACGCAAGCAGAAATTTCAATGTACAATGATGTTTTTAAAAAAACAGTCAAAATGTGCTCCACTCGGGCTGAAAACGCTTGTTTGGGACATGACATTAATGTTGACTATAAATCATAAACTAAGCATTTTTCAGCTGAAATAATGAATGTAGTCCTCTTAATTCTTGCTTCTAAAGCATACGCAAGCAGAAATTTCAATGTACAATGATGTTTTTAAAAAAACAGTCAAAATGTGCTCCACTCGGGCTGAAAACGCTGTTGGGGACATTTCATTAATGTTGACTATAAATCATAAACTAAGCATTTTTCAGCTGAAATAATGAATGTAGTCCTCTTAATTCTTGCTTCTAAAGCATACGCAAGCAGAAATTTCAATGTACAATGATGTTTTTAAAAAAACAGTCAAAATGTGCTCCACTCGGGCTGAAAACGCTGTTGGGGACATTTCATTAATGTTGACTATAAATCATAAACTAAGCATTTTTCAGCTGAAATAATGAATGTAGTCCTCTTAATTCTTGCTTCTAAAGCATACGCAAGCAGAAATTTCAATGTACAATGATGTTTTTAAAAAAACAGTCAAAATGTGCTCCACTCGGGCTGAAAACGCTTGTTTGGGACATTACATTAATGTTGACTATAAATCATAAACTAAGCATTTTTCAGCTGAAATAATGAATGTAGTCCTCTTAATTCTTGCTTCTAAAGCATACGCAAACAGAAATTTCAATTTACAATGATGTTTTTAAAAAAACGGTCAAAATGTGCTCCACTCGGGCTGAAAACGCTTGTTCGGAACATTTCCTTAATGTTGACTATAAATCATAAACTAAGCATTTTTCAGCTGAAATAATGAATGTAGTCCTCTTAATTCTTGCTTCTAAAGCATACGCAAACAGAAATTTCAATGTACAATGATGTTTTTAAAAAAACGGTCAAAATGTGCTCCACTCGGGCTGAAAACGCTTGTTCGGAACATTTCCTTAATGTTGACTATAAATCATAAACTAAGCATTTTTCAGCTGAAATAATGAATGTAGTCCTCTTAATTCTTGCTTCTAAAGCATACGCAAGCAGAAATTTCAATGTACAATGATGTTTTTAAAAAAACAGTCAAAATGTGCTCCACTCGGGCTGAAAACGCTTGTTTGGGACATGACATTAATGTTGACTATAAATCATAAACTAAGCATTTTTCAGCTGAAATAATGAATGTAGTCCTCTTAATTCTTGCTTCTAAAGCATACGCAAGCAGAAATTTCAATGTACAATGATGTTTTTAAAAAAAGGGTCAAAATGTGCTCCACTCGGGCTGAAAACGCTGTTGGGGACATTTCATTAATGTTGACTACAAATCAAAAACTAAGCATTTTTCAGCTGAAATAATGAATGTAGTCCTCTTAATTCTTGCTTCTAAAGCATTCGCAAGCAGAAATTTCAATGTACAATGATGTTTTTAAAAAAACAGTCAAAATGTGCTCCACTCGGGCTGAAAACGCTGTTGGGGACATTTCATTAATGTTGACTATAAATCATAAACTAAGCATTTTTCAGCTGAAATAATGAATGTAGTCCTCTTAATTCTTGCTTCTAAAGCATACGCAAGCAGAAATTTCAATGTACAATGATGTTTTTAAAAAAACAGTCAAAATGTGCTCCTCGGGCTGAAAACGCTTGTTTGGGACATTACATTAATGTTGACTATAAATCATAAACTAAGCATTTTTCAGCTGAAATAATGAATGTAGTCCTCTTAATTCTTGCTTCTAAAGCATACACAAACAGAAATTTCAATGTACAATGATGTTTTTAAAAAAACGGTCAAAATGTGCTCCACTCGGGCTGAAAACGCTGTTGGGGACATTTCATTAATGTTGACTATAAATCATAAACTAAGCATTTTTCAGCTGAAATAATGAATGTAGTCCTCTTAATTCTTGCTTCTAAAGCATACGCAAGCAGAAATTTCAATGTACAATGATGTTTTTAAAAAAAGGGTCAAAATGTGCTCCACTCGGGCTGAAAACGCTTGTTCGGAACACTTCCTTAATGTTGACTATAAATCATAAACTAAGCATTTTTCAGCTGAAATAATGAATGTAGTCCTCTTAATTCTTGCTTCTAAAGCATACGCAAGCAGAAATTTCAATGTACAATGATGTTTTTAAAAAAAACAGTCAAAATGTGCTCCACTCGGGCTGAAAACGCTGTTGGGGACATTTCATTAATGTTGACTACAAATCAAAAACTAAGCATTTTTCAGCTGAAATAATGAATGTAGTCCTCTTAATTCTTGCTTCTAAAGCATACGCAAGCAGAAATTTCAATGTACAATGATGTTTTTAAAAAAACAGTCAAAATGTGCTCCACTCGGGCTGAAAACGCTGTTGGGGACATGACATTAATGTTGACTATAAATCATAAACTAAGCATTTTTCAGCTGAAATAATGAATGTAGTCCTCTTAATTCTTGCTTCTAAAGCATACGCAAGCAGAAATTTCAATGTACAATGATGTTTTTAAAAAAAGGGTCAAAATGTGCTCCACTCGGGCTGAAAACGCTTGTTTGGAACATTTCATTAATGTTGACTATAAATCATAAACTAAGCATTTTTCAGCTGAAATAATGAATGTAGTCCTCTTAATTCTCGCTTCTAAAGCATACGCAAGCAGAAATTTCAATGTACAATGATGTTTTTAAAAAAACGGTCAAAATGTGCTCCACTCGGGCTGAAAACGCTTGTTCGGAACATTTCCTTAATGTTGACTATAAATCATAAACTAAGCATTTTTCAGCTGAAATAATGAATGTAGTCCTCTTAATTCTTGCTTCTAAAGCATACGCAAGCAGAAATTTCAATGTACAATGATGTTTTTAAAAAAAAAACAGTCAAAATGTGCTCCACTCGGGCTGAAAACGCTGTTGGGGACATTTCATTAATGTTGACTACAAATCAAAAACTAAGCATTTTTCAGCTGAAATAATGAATGTAGTCCTCTTAATTCTTGCTTCTAAAGCATACGCAAGCAGAAATTTCAATGTACAATGATGTTTTTAAAAAAAACAGTCAAAATGCGCTCCACTCGGGCTGAAAACGCTGTTGGGGACATTTCATTAATGTTGACTACAAATCAAAAACTAAGCATTTTTCAGCTGAAATAATGAATGTAGTCCTCTTAATTCTTGCTTCTAAAGCATACGCAAGCAGAAATTTCAATGTACAATGATGTTTTTAAAAAAACAGTCAAAATGCGCTCCACTCGGGCTGAAAACGCTGTTGGGGACATTTCATTAATGTTGACTATAAATCATAAACTAAGCATTTTTCAGCTGAAATAATGAATGTAGTCCTCTTAATTCTTGCTTCTTAAGCATACGCAAGCAGAAATTTCAATGTACAATGATGTTTTTAAAAAAACAGTCAAAATGTGCTCCACTCGGGCTGAAAACGCTTGTTTGGGACATGACATTAATGTTGACTATAAATCATAAACTAAGCATTTTTCAGCTGAAATAATGAATGTAGTCCTCTTAATTCTTGCTTCTAAAGCATACGCAAGCAGAAATTTCAATGTACAATGATGTTTTTAAAAAAAGGGTCAAAATGTGCTCCACTCGGGCTGAAAACGCTTGTTTGGAATATTTCATTAATGTTGACTATAAATCATAAACTAAGCATTTTTCAGCTGAAATAATGAATGTACTCCTCTTAATTCTTGCTTCTAAAGCATACGCAAGCAGAAATTTCAATGTACAATGATGTTTTTAAAAAAACAGTCAAAATGTGCTCCACTCGGGCTGAAAACGCTTGTTTGGGACATGACATTAATGTTGACTATAAATCATAAACTAAGCATTTTTCAGCTGAAATAATGAATGTAGTCCTCTTAATTCTTGCTTCTAAAGCATACGCAAGCAGAAATTTCAATGTACAATGATGTTTTTAAAAAACGGTCAAAATGTGCTCCACTCGGGCTGAAAACGCTTGTTTGGAACATTTCATTAATGTTGACTATAAATCATAAACTAAGCATTTTTCAGCTGAAATAATGAATGTAGTCCTCTTAATTCTTGCTTCTAAAGCATACGCAAGCAGAAATTTCAATGTACAATGATGTTTTTAAAAAAACAGTCAAAATGTGCTCCACTCGGGCTGAAAACGCTTGTTTGGGACAATACATTAATGTTGACTATAAATCATAAACTAAGCATTTTTCAGCTGAAATAATGAATGTAGTCCTCTTAATTCTTGCTTCTAAAGCATACGCAAACAGAAATTTCAATGTACAATGATGTTTTTAAAAAAACGGTCAAAATGTGCTCCACTCGGGCTGAAAACGCTTGTTTGGAACATTTCATTAATGTTGACTATAAATCATAAACTAAGCATTTTTCAGCTGAAATAATGAATGTAGTCCTCTTAATTCTTGCTTCTAAAGCATACGCAAGCAGAAATTTCAATGTACAATGATGTTTTTAAAAAAACAGTCAAAATGTGCTCCACTCGGGCTGAAAACGCTTGTTTGGGACATGACATTAATGTTAACTATAAATCATAAACTAAGCATTTTTCAGCTGAAATAATGAATGTAGTCCTCTTAATTCTTGCTTCTAAAGCATACGCAAACAGAAATTTCAATGTACAATGATGTTTTTAAAAAAACGGTCAAAATGTGCTCCACTCGGGCTGAAAACGCTTGTTTGGGACATTACATTAATGTTGACTATAAATCATAAACTAAGCATTTTTCAGCTGAAATAATGAATGTAGTCCTCTTAATTCTTGCTTCTAAAGCATACACAAACAGAAATTTCAATGTACAATGATGTTTTTAAAAAAACGGTCAAAATGTGCTCCACTCGGGCTGAAAACGCTTGTTTGGAACATTTCATTAATGTTGACTATAAATCATAAACTAAGCATTTTTCAGCTGAAATAATGAATGTAGTCCTCTTAATTCCTGCTTCTAAAGCATACGCAAGCAGAAATTTCAATGTACAATGATGTTTTTAAAAAAAACAGTCAAAATGTGCTCCACTCGGGCTGAAAACGCTGTTGGGGACATTTCATTAATGTTGACTACAAATCATAAACTAAGCATTTTTCAGCTGAAATAATGAATGTAGTCCTCTTAATTCTTGCTTCTAAAGCATACGCAAACAGAAATTTCAATGTACAATGATGTTTTTAAAAAAACGGTCAAAATGTGCTCCACTCGGGCTGAAAACGCTTGTTTGGGACATTACATTAATGTTGACTATAAATCATAAACTAAGCATTTTTCAGCTGAAATAATGAATGTAGTCCTCTTAATTCTTGCTTCTAAAGCATACACAAACAGAAATTTCAATGTACAATGATGTTTTTAAAAAAACGGTAATGTGCTCCACTCGGGCTGAAAACGCTTGTTTGGGACATGACATTAATGTTGACTATAAATCATAAACTAAGCATTTTTCAGCTGAAATAATGAATGTAGTCCTCTTAATTCTTGCTTCTAAAGCATACGCAAGCAGAAATTTCAATGTACAATGATGTTTTTAAAAAAACGGTCAAAATGTGCTCCACTCGGGCTGAAAACGCTTGTTCGGAACATTTCCTTAATGTTGACTATAAATCATAAACTAAGCATTTTTCAGCTGAAATAATGAATGTAGTCCTCTTAATTCTTGCTTCTAAAGCATACGCAAGCAGAAATTTCAATGTACAATGATGTTTTTAAAAAAAACAGTCAAAATGCGCTCCACTCGGGCTGAAAACGCTGTTGGGGACATTTCATTAATGTTGACTATAAATCATAAACTAAGCATTTTTCAGCTGAAATAATGAATGTAGTCCTCTTAATTCTTGCTTCTAAAGCATACGCAAGCAGAAATTTCAATGTACAATGATGTTTTTAAAAAAACGGTCAAAATGTGCTCCACTCGGGCTGAAAACGCTAGTTCGGAACATTTCCTTAATGTTGACTATAAATCATAAACTAAGCATTTTTCAGCTGAAATAATGAATGTAGTCCTCTTAATTCTTGCTTCTAAAGCATACGCAAGCAGAAATTTCAATGTACAATGATGTTTTTAAAAAAAACAGTCAAAATGTGCTCCACTCGGGCTGAAAACGCTGTTGGGGACATTTCATTAATGTTGACTACAAATCAAAAACTAAGCATTTTTCAGCTGAAATAATGAATGTAGTCCTCTTAATTCTTGCTTCTAAAGCATACGCAAGCAGAAATTTCAATGTACAATGATGTTTTTAAAAAAAGGGTCAAAATGTGCTCCACTCGGGCTGAAAACGCTTGTTTGGAACATTTCATTAATGTTGACTATAAATCATAAACTAAGCATTTTTCAGCTGAAATAATGAATGTAGTCCTCTTAATTCTTGCTTCTAAAGCATACGCAAGCAGAAATTTCAATGTACAATGATGTTTTTAAAAAAACAGTCAAAATGTGCTCCACTCGGGCTGAAAACGCTTGTTTGGGACATGACATTAATGTTGACTATAAATCATAAACTAAGCATTTTTCAGCTGAAATAATGAATGTAGTCCTCTTAATTCTTGCTTCTAAAGCATACGCAAGCAGAAATTTCAATGTACAATGATGTTTTTAAAAAAAGGGTCAAAATGTGCTCCACTCGGGCTGAAAACGCTTGTTTGGAACATTTCATTAATGTTGACTATAAATCATAAACTAAGCATTTTTCAGCTGAAATAATGAATGTAGTCCTCTTAATTCTTGCTTCTAAAGCATACGCAAGCAGAAATTTCAATGTACAATGATGTTTTTAAAAAAAACAGTCAAAATGTGCTCCACTCGGGCTGAAAACGCTGTTGGGGACATTTCATTAATGTTGACTACAAATCAAAAACTAAGCATTTTTCAGCTGAAATAATGAATGTAGTCCTCTTAATTCTTGCTTCTAAAGCATTCGCAAGCAGAAATTTCAATGTACAATGATGTTTTTAAAAAAACAGTCAAAATGTGCTCCACTCGGGCTGAAAACGCTGTTGGGGACATTTCATTAATGTTGACTATAAATCATAAACTAAGCATTTTTCAGCTGAAATAATGAATGTAGTCCTCTTAATTCTTGCTTCTAAAGCATACGCAAGCAGAAATTTCAATGTACAATGATGTTTTTAAAAAAACAGTCAAAATGTGCTCCACTCGGGCTGAAAACGCTTGTTTGGGACATGACATTAATGTTGACTATAAATCATAAACTAAGCATTTTTCAGCTGAAATAATGAATGTAGTCCTCTTAATTCTTGCTTCTAAAGCATACGCAAGCAGAAATTTCAATGTACAATGATGTTTTTAAAAAAACGGTCAAAATGTGCTCCACTCGGGCTGAAAACGCTTGTTCGGAACATTTCCTTAATGTTGACTATAAATCATAAACTAAGCATTTTTCAGCTGAAATAATGAATGTAGTCCTCTTAATTCTTGCTTCTAAAGCATACGCAAGCAGAAATTTCAATGTACAATGATGTTTTTAAAAAAAACAGTCAAAATGCGCTCCACTCGGGCTGAAAACGCTGTTGGGGACATTTCATTAATGTTGACTATAAATCATAAACTAAGCATTTTTCAGCTGAAATAATGAATGTAGTCCTCTTAATTCTTGCTTCTAAAGCATACGCAAGCAGAAATTTCAATGTACAATGATGTTTTTAAAAAAACGGTCAAAATGTGCTCCACTCGGGCTGAAAACGCTAGTTCGGAACATTTCCTTAATGTTGACTATAAATCATAAACTAAGCATTTTTCAGCTGAAATAATGAATGTAGTCCTCTTAATTCTTGCTTCTAAAGCATACGCAAGCAGAAATTTCAATGTACAATGATGTTTTTAAAAAAAACAGTCAAAATGTGCTCCACTCGGGCTGAAAACGCTGTTGGGGACATTTCATTAATGTTGACTACAAATCAAAAACTAAGCATTTTTCAGCTGAAATAATGAATGTAGTCCTCTTAATTCTTGCTTCTAAAGCATTCGCAAGCAGAAATTTCAATGTACAATGATGTTTTTAAAAAAACAGTCAAAATGTGCTCCACTCGGGCTGAAAACGCTGTTGGGGACATTTCATTAATGTTGACTATAAATCATAAACTAAGCATTTTTCAGCTGAAATAATGAATGTAGTCCTCTTAATTCTTGCTTCTAAAGCATACGCAAGCAGAAATTTCAATGTACAATGATGTTTTTAAAAAAACGGTCAAAATGTGCTCCACTCGGGCTGAAAACGCTTGTTTGGGACATTACATTAATGTTGACTATAAATCATAAACTAAGCATTTTTCAGCTGAAATAATGAATGTAGTCCTCTTAATTCTTGCTTCTAAAGCATACGCAAACAGAAATTTCAATGTACAATGATGTTTTTTAAAAAACGGTCAAAATGTGCTCCACTCGGGCTGAAAACGCTTGTTCGGAACATTTCCTTAATGTTGACTATAAATCATAAACTAAGCATTTTTCAGCTGAAATAATGAATGTAGTCCTCTTAATTCTTGCTTCTAAAGCATACGCAAGCAGAAATTTCAATGTACAATGATGTTTTTAAAAAAAACAGTCAAAATGCGCTCCACTCGGGCTGAAAACGCTGTTGGGGACATTTCATTAATGTTGACTACAAATCAAAAACTAAGCATTTTTCAGCTGAAATAATGAATGTAGTCCTCTTAATTCTTGCTTCTAAAGCATACGCAAGCAGAAATTTCAATGTACAATGATGTTTTTAAAAAAAGGGTCAAAATGTGCTCCACTCGGGCTGAAAACGCTTGTTTGGAACATTTCATTAATGTTGACTATAAATCATAAACTAAGCATTTTTCAGCTGAAATAATGAATGTAGTCCTCTTAATTCTTGCTTCTAAAGCATACGCAAGCAGAAATTTCAATGTACAATGATGTTTTTAAAAAAACAGTCAAAATGTGCTCCACTCGGGCTGAAAACGCTTGTTTGGGACATGACATTAATGTTGACTATAAATCATAAACTAAGCATTTTTCAGCTGAAATAATGAATGTAGTCCTCTTAATTCTTGCTTCTAAAGCATACGCAAGCAGAAATTTCAATGTACAATGATGTTTTTAAAAAAACAGTCAAAATGTGCTCCACTCGGGCTGAAAACGCTTGTTTGGGACATTACATTAATGTTGACTATAAATCATAAACTAAGCATTTTTCAGCTGAAATAATGAATGTAGTCCTCTTAATTCTTGCTTCTAAAGCATACGCAAAAAGAAATTTCAATGTACAATGATGTTTTTTAAAAAACGGTCAAAATGTGCTCCACTCGGGCTGAAAACGCTTGTTCGGAACATTTCCTTAATGTTGACTATAAATCATAAACTAAGCATTTTTCAGCTGAAATAATGAATGTAGTCCTCTTAATTCTTGCTTCTAAAGCATACGCAAGCAGAAATTTCAATGTACAATGATGTTTTTAAAAAAAACAGTCAAAATGCGCTCCACTCGGGCTGAAAACGCTGTTGGGGACATTTCATTAATGTTGACTACAAATCAAAAACTAAGCATTTTTCAGCTGAAATAATGAATGTAGTCCTCTTAATTCTTGCTTCTAAAGCATACGCAAGCAGAAATTTCAATGTACAATGATGTTTTTAAAAAAAGGGTCAAAATGTGCTCCACTCGGGCTGAAAACGCTTGTTTGGAACATTTCATTAATGTTGACTATAAATCATAAACTAAGCATTTTTCAGCTGAAATAATGAATGTAGTCCTCTTAATTCTTGCTTCTAAAGCATACGCAAGCAGAAATTTCAATGTACAATGATGTTTTTAAAAAAAGGGTCAAAATGTGCTCCACTCGGGCTGAAAACGCTTGTTTGGAACATTTCATTAATGTTGACTATAAATCATAAACTAAGCATTTTTCAGCTGAAATAATGAATGTAGTCCTCTTAATTCTTGCTTCTAAAGCATACGCAAGCAGAAATTTCAATGTACAATGATGTTTTTAAAAAAACAGTCAAAATGTGCTCCACTCGGGCTGAAAACGCTTGTTTGGGACATGACATTAATGTTGACTATAAATCATAAACTAAGCATTTTTCAGCTGAAATAATGAATGTAGTCCTCTTAATTCTTGCTTCTAAAGCATACGCAAGCAGAAATTTCAATGTACAATGATGTTTTTAAAAAAAGGGTCAAAATGTGCTCCACTCGGGCTGAAAACGCTTGTTTGGAACATTTCCTTAATGTTGACTATAAATCATAAACTAAGCATTTTTCAGCTGAAATAATGAATGTAGTCCTCTTAATTCTTGCTTCTAAAGCATACGCAAGCAGAAATTTCAATGTACAATGATGTTTTTAAAAAAACAGTCAAAATGTGCTCCACTCGGGCTGAAAACGCTGTTGGGGACATTTCATTAATGTTGACTACAAATCAAAAACTAAGCATTTTTCAGCTGAAATAATGAATGTAGTCCTCTTAATTCTTGCTTCTAAAGCATTCGCAAGCAGAAATTTCAATGTACAATGATGTTTTTAAAAAAAACAGTCAAAATGCGCTCCACTCGGGCTGAAAACGCTGTTGGGGACATTTCATTAATGTTGACTACAAATCAAAAACTAAGCATTTTTCAGCTGAAATAATGAATGTAGTCCTCTTAATTCTTGCTTCTAAAGCATACGCAAGCAGAAATTTCAATGTACAATGATGTTTTTAAAAAAAGGGTCAAAATGTGCTCCACTCGGGCTGAAAACGCTTGTTTGGAACATTTCATTAATGTTGACTATAAATCATAAACTAAGCATTTTTCAGCTGAAATAATGAATGTAGTCCTCTTAATTCTTGCTTCTAAAGCATACGCAAGCAGAAATTTCAATGTACAATGATGTTTTTAAAAAAAGGGTCAAAATGTGCTCCACTCGGGCTGAAAACGCTTGTTTGGAACATTTCATTAATGTTGACTATAAATCATAAACTAAGCATTTTTCAGCTGAAATAATGAATGTAGTCCTCTTAATTCTTGCTTCTAAAGCATACGCAAAAAGAAATTTCAATGTACAATGATGTTTTTTAAAAAACGGTCAAAATGTGCTCCACTCGGGCTGAAAACGCTTGTTCGGAACATTTCCTTAATGTTGACTATAAATCATAAACTAAGCATTTTTCAGCTGAAATAATGAATGTAGTCCTCTTAATTCTTGCTTCTAAAGCATACGCAAGCAGAAATTTCAATGTACAATGATGTTTTTAAAAAAAACAGTCAAAATGCGCTCCACTCGGGCTGAAAACGCTGTTGGGGACATTTCATTAATGTTGACTACAAATCAAAAACTAAGCATTTTTCAGCTGAAATAATGAATGTAGTCCTCTTAATTCTTGCTTCTAAAGCATACGCAAGCAGAAATTTCAATGTACAATGATGTTTTTAAAAAAAGGGTCAAAATGTGCTCCACTCGGGCTGAAAACGCTTGTTTGGAACATTTCATTAATGTTGACTATAAATCATAAACTAAGCATTTTTCAGCTGAAATAATGAATGTAGTCCTCTTAATTCTTGCTTCTAAAGCATACGCAAGCAGAAATTTCAATGTACAATGATGTTTTTAAAAAAACAGTCAAAATGTGCTCCACTCGGGCTGAAAACGCTTGTTTGGGACATGACATTAATGTTGACTATAAATCATAAACTAAGCATTTTTCAGCTGAAATAATGAATGTAGTCCTCTTAATTCTTGCTTCTAAAGCATACGCAAGCAGAAATTTCAATGTACAATGATGTTTTTAAAAAAAGGGTCAAAATGTGCTCCACTCGGGCTGAAAACGCTTGTTTGGAACATTTCCTTAATGTTGACTATAAATCATAAACTAAGCATTTTTCAGCTGAAATAATGAATGTAGTCCTCTTAATTCTTGCTTCTAAAGCATACGCAAGCAGAAATTTCAATGTACAATGATGTTTTTAAAAAAACAGTCAAAATGTGCTCCACTCGGGCTGAAAACGCTGTTGGGGACATTTCATTAATGTTGACTACAAATCAAAAACTAAGCATTTTTCAGCTGAAATAATGAATGTAGTCCTCTTAATTCTTGCTTCTAAAGCATTCGCAAGCAGAAATTTCAATGTACAATGATGTTTTTAAAAAAACAGTCAAAATGTGCTCCACTCGGGCTGAAAACGCTGTTGGGGACATTTCATTAATGTTGACTATAAATCATAAACTAAGCATTTTTCAGCTGAAATAATGAATGTAGTCCTCTTAATTCTTGCTTCTAAAGCATACGCAAGCAGAAATTTCAATGTACAATGATGTTTTTAAAAAAACAGTCAAAATGTGCTCCACTCGGGCTGAAAACGCTTGTTTGGAACATTTCATTAATGTTGACTATAAATCATAAACTAAGCATTTTTCAGCTGAAATAATGAATGTAGTCCTCTTAATTCTTGCTTCTAAAGCATACGCAAGCAGAAATTTCAATGTACAATGATGTTTTTAAAAAAACAGTCAAAATGTGCTCCACTCGGGCTGAAAACGCTTGTTTGGGACATGACATTAATGTTGACTATAAATCATAAACTAAGCATTTTTCAGCTGAAATAATGAAAGTAGTCCTCTTAATTCTTGCTTCTAAAGCATACGCAAGCAGAAATTTCAATGTACAATGATGTTTTTAAAAAAAGGGTCAAAATGTGCTCCACTCGGGCTGAAAACGCTTGTTTGGAACATTTCATTAATGTTGACTATAAATCATAAACTAAGCATTTTTCAGCTGAAATAATGAATGTAGTCCTCTTAATTCTTGCTTCTAAAGCATACGCAAGCAGAAATTTCAATGTACAATGATGTTTTTAAAAAAAACAGTCAAAATGTGCTCCACTCGGGCTGAAAACGCTGTTGGGGACATTTCATTAATGTTGACTATAAATCATAAACTAAGCATTTTTCAGCTGAAATAATGAATGTAGTCCTCTTAATTCTTGCTTGTAAAGCATACGCAAGCAGAAATTTCAATGTACAATGATGTTTTTTAAAAAACGGTCAAAATGTGCTCCACTCGGGCTGAAAACGCTTGTTCGGAACATTTCCTTAATGTTGACTATAAATCATAAACTAAGCATTTTTCAGCTGAAATAATGAATGTAGTCCTCTTAATTCTTGCTTCTAAAGCATACGCAAGCAGAAATTTCAATGTACAATGATGTTTTTAAAAAAAACAGTCAAAATGTGCTCCACTCGGGCTGAAAACGCTGTTGGGGACATTTCATTAATGTTGACTACAAATCAAAAACTAAGCATTTTTCAGCTGAAATAATGAATGTAGTCCTCTTAATTCTTGCTTCTAAAGCATACGCAAGCAGAAATTTCAATGTACAATGATGTTTTTAAAAAAACAGTCAAAATGTGCTCCACTCGGGCTGAAAACGCTTGTTCGGAACATTTCCTTAATGTTGACTATAAATCATAAACTAAGCATTTTTCAGCTGAAATAATGAATGTAGTCCTCTTAATTCTTGCTTCTAAAGCATACGCAAGCAGAAATTTCAATGTACAATGATGTTTTTAAAAAAAACAGTCAAAATGCGCTCCACTCGGGCTGAAAACGCTGTTGGGGACATTTCATTAATGTTGACTATAAATCATAAACTAAGCATTTTTCAGCTGAAATAATGAATGTAGTCCTCTTAATTCTTGCTTCTAAAGCATACGCAAGCAGAAATTTCAATGTACAATGATGTTTTTAAAAAAACGGTCAAAATGTGCTCCACTCGGGCTGAAAACGCTTGTTCGGAACATTTCCTTAATGTTGACTATAAATCATAAACTAAGCATTTTTCAGCTGAAATAATGAATGTAGTCCTCTTAATTCTTGCTTCTAAAGCATACGCAAGCAGAAATTTCAATGTACAATGATGTTTTTAAAAAAAACAGTCAAAATGTGCTCCACTCGGGCTGAAAACGCTGTTGGGGACATTTCATTAATGTTGACTACAAATCAAAAACTAAGCATTTTTCAGCTGAAATAATGAATGTAGTCCTCTTAATTCTTGCTTCTAAAGCATTCACAAGCAGAAATTTCAATGTACAATGATGTTTTTAAAAAAACAGTCAAAATGTGCTCCACTCGGGCTGAAAACGCTGTTGGGGACATTTCATTAATGTTGACTATAAATCATAAACTAAGCATTTTTCAGCTGAAATAATGAATGTAGTCCTCTTAATTCTTGCTTCTAAAGCATACGCAAGCAGAAATTTCAATGTACAATGATGTTTTTAAAAAAACAGTCAAAATGTGCTCCACTCGGGCTGAAAACGCTTGTTTGGGACATGACATTAATGTTGACTATAAATCATAAACTAAGCATTTTTCAGCTGAAATAATGAATGTAGTCCTCTTAATTCTTGCTTCTAAAGCATACGCAAGCAGAAATTTCAATGTACAATGATGTTTTTAAAAAAACGGTCAAAATGTGCTCCACTCGGGCTGAAAACGCTTGTTCGGAACATTTCCTTAATGTTGACTATAAATCATAAACTAAGCATTTTTCAGCTGAAATAATGAATGTAGTCCTCTTAATTCTTGCTTCTAAAGCATACGCAAGCAGAAATTTCAATGTACAATGATGTTTTTAAAAAAAACAGTCAAAATGCGCTCCACTCGGGCTGAAAACGCTGTTGGGGACATTTCATTAATGTTGACTATAAATCATAAACTAAGCATTTTTCAGCTGAAATAATGAATGTAGTCCTCTTAATTCTTGCTTCTAAAGCATACGCAAGCAGAAATTTCAATGTACAATGATGTTTTTAAAAAAACGGTCAAAATGTGCTCCACTCGGGCTGAAAACGCTAGTTCGGAACATTTCCTTAATGTTGACTATAAATCATAAACTAAGCATTTTTCAGCTGAAATAATGAATGTAGTCCTCTTAATTCTTGCTTCTAAAGCATACGCAAGCAGAAATTTCAATGTACAATGATGTTTTTAAAAAAAACAGTCAAAATGTGCTCCACTCGGGCTGAAAACGCTGTTGGGGACATTTCATTAATGTTGACTACAAATCAAAAACTAAGCATTTTTCAGCTGAAATAATGAATGTAGTCCTCTTAATTCTTGCTTCTAAAGCATACGCAAGCAGAAATTTCAATGTACAATGATGTTTTTAAAAAAAGGGTCAAAATGTGCTCCACTCGGGCTGAAAACGCTTGTTTGGAACATTTCATTAATGTTGACTATAAATCATAAACTAAGCATTTTTCAGCTGAAATAATGAATGTAGTCCTCTTAATTCTTGCTTCTAAAGCATACGCAAGCAGAAATTTCAATGTACAATGATGTTTTTAAAAAAACAGTCAAAATGTGCTCCACTCGGGCTGAAAACGCTTGTTTGGGACATGACATTAATGTTGACTATAAATCATAAACTAAGCATTTTTCAGCTGAAATAATGAATGTAGTCCTCTTAATTCTTGCTTCTAAAGCATACGCAAGCAGAAATTTCAATGTACAATGATGTTTTTAAAAAAAGGGTCAAAATGTGCTCCACTCGGGCTGAAAACGCTTGTTTGGAACATTTCCTTAATGTTGACTATAAATCATAAACTAAGCATTTTTCAGCTGAAATAATGAATGTAGTCCTCTTAATTCTTGCTTCTAAAGCATACGCAAGCAGAAATTTCAATGTACAATGATGTTTTTAAAAAAACAGTCAAAATGTGCTCCACTCGGGCTGAAAACGCTGTTGGGGACATTTCATTAATGTTGACTACAAATCAAAAACTAAGCATTTTTCAGCTGAAATAATGAATGTAGTCCTCTTAATTCTTGCTTCTAAAGCATTCGCAAGCAGAAATTTCAATGTACAATGATGTTTTTAAAAAAACAGTCAAAATGTGCTCCACTCGGGCTGAAAACGCTGTTGGGGACATTTCATTAATGTTGACTATAAATCATAAACTAAGCATTTTTCAGCTGAAATAATGAATGTAGTCCTCTTAATTCTTGCTTCTAAAGCATACGCAAGCAGAAATTTCAATGTACAATGATGTTTTTAAAAAAACAGTCAAAATGTGCTCCACTCGGGCTGAAAACGCTTGTTTGGAACATTTCATTAATGTTGACTATAAATCATAAACTAAGCATTTTTCAGCTGAAATAATGAATGTAGTCCTCTTAATTCTTGCTTCTAAAGCATACGCAAGCAGAAATTTCAATGTACAATGATGTTTTTAAAAAAACAGTCAAAATGTGCTCCACTCGGGCTGAAAACGCTTGTTTGGGACATGACATTAATGTTGACTATAAATCATAAACTAAGCATTTTTCAGCTGAAATAATGAAAGTAGTCCTCTTAATTCTTGCTTCTAAAGCATACGCAAGCAGAAATTTCAATGTACAATGATGTTTTTAAAAAAAGGGTCAAAATGTGCTCCACTCGGGCTGAAAACGCTTGTTTGGAACATTTCATTAATGTTGACTATAAATCATAAACTAAGCATTTTTCAGCTGAAATAATGAATGTAGTCCTCTTAATTCTTGCTTCTAAAGCATACGCAAGCAGAAATTTCAATGTACAATGATGTTTTTAAAAAAAACAGTCAAAATGTGCTCCACTCGGGCTGAAAACGCTGTTGGGGACATTTCATTAATGTTGACTATAAATCATAAACTAAGCATTTTTCAGCTGAAATAATGAATGTAGTCCTCTTAATTCTTGCTTGTAAAGCATACGCAAGCAGAAATTTCAATGTACAATGATGTTTTTTAAAAAACGGTCAAAATGTGCTCCACTCGGGCTGAAAACGCTTGTTCGGAACATTTCCTTAATGTTGACTATAAATCATAAACTAAGCATTTTTCAGCTGAAATAATGAATGTAGTCCTCTTAATTCTTGCTTCTAAAGCATACGCAAGCAGAAATTTCAATGTACAATGATGTTTTTAAAAAAAACAGTCAAAATGTGCTCCACTCGGGCTGAAAACGCTGTTGGGGACATTTCATTAATGTTGACTACAAATCAAAAACTAAGCATTTTTCAGCTGAAATAATGAATGTAGTCCTCTTAATTCTTGCTTCTAAAGCATACGCAAGCAGAAATTTCAATGTACAATGATGTTTTTAAAAAAACAGTCAAAATGTGCTCCACTCGGGCTGAAAACGCTTGTTCGGAACATTTCCTTAATGTTGACTATAAATCATAAACTAAGCATTTTTCAGCTGAAATAATGAATGTAGTCCTCTTAATTCTTGCTTCTAAAGCATACGCAAGCAGAAATTTCAATGTACAATGATGTTTTTAAAAAAAACAGTCAAAATGCGCTCCACTCGGGCTGAAAACGCTGTTGGGGACATTTCATTAATGTTGACTATAAATCATAAACTAAGCATTTTTCAGCTGAAATAATGAATGTAGTCCTCTTAATTCTTGCTTCTAAAGCATACGCAAGCAGAAATTTCAATGTACAATGATGTTTTTAAAAAAACGGTCAAAATGTGCTCCACTCGGGCTGAAAACGCTTGTTCGGAACATTTCCTTAATGTTGACTATAAATCATAAACTAAGCATTTTTCAGCTGAAATAATGAATGTAGTCCTCTTAATTCTTGCTTCTAAAGCATACGCAAGCAGAAATTTCAATGTACAATGATGTTTTTAAAAAAAACAGTCAAAATGTGCTCCACTCGGGCTGAAAACGCTGTTGGGGACATTTCATTAATGTTGACTACAAATCAAAAACTAAGCATTTTTCAGCTGAAATAATGAATGTAGTCCTCTTAATTCTTGCTTCTAAAGCATTCACAAGCAGAAATTTCAATGTACAATGATGTTTTTAAAAAAACAGTCAAAATGTGCTCCACTCGGGCTGAAAACGCTGTTGGGGACATTTCATTAATGTTGACTATAAATCATAAACTAAGCATTTTTCAGCTGAAATAATGAATGTAGTCCTCTTAATTCTTGCTTCTAAAGCATACGCAAGCAGAAATTTCAATGTACAATGATGTTTTTAAAAAAACAGTCAAAATGTGCTCCACTCGGGCTGAAAACGCTTGTTTGGGACATGACATTAATGTTGACTATAAATCATAAACTAAGCATTTTTCAGCTGAAATAATGAATGTAGTCCTCTTAATTCTTGCTTCTAAAGCATACGCAAGCAGAAATTTCAATGTACAATGATGTTTTTAAAAAAACGGTCAAAATGTGCTCCACTCGGGCTGAAAACGCTTGTTCGGAACATTTCCTTAATGTTGACTATAAATCATAAACTAAGCATTTTTCAGCTGAAATAATGAATGTAGTCCTCTTAATTCTTGCTTCTAAAGCATACGCAAGCAGAAATTTCAATGTACAATGATGTTTTTAAAAAAAACAGTCAAAATGCGCTCCACTCGGGCTGAAAACGCTGTTGGGGACATTTCATTAATGTTGACTATAAATCATAAACTAAGCATTTTTCAGCTGAAATAATGAATGTAGTCCTCTTAATTCTTGCTTCTAAAGCATACGCAAGCAGAAATTTCAATGTACAATGATGTTTTTAAAAAAACGGTCAAAATGTGCTCCACTCGGGCTGAAAACGCTAGTTCGGAACATTTCCTTAATGTTGACTATAAATCATAAACTAAGCATTTTTCAGCTGAAATAATGAATGTAGTCCTCTTAATTCTTGCTTCTAAAGCATACGCAAGCAGAAATTTCAATGTACAATGATGTTTTTAAAAAAAACAGTCAAAATGTGCTCCACTCGGGCTGAAAACGCTGTTGGGGACATTTCATTAATGTTGACTACAAATCAAAAACTAAGCATTTTTCAGCTGAAATAATGAATGTAGTCCTCTTAATTCTTGCTTCTAAAGCATACGCAAGCAGAAATTTCAATGTACAATGATGTTTTTAAAAAAAGGGTCAAAATGTGCTCCACTCGGGCTGAAAACGCTTGTTTGGAACATTTCATTAATGTTGACTATAAATCATAAACTAAGCATTTTTCAGCTGAAATAATGAATGTAGTCCTCTTAATTCTTGCTTCTAAAGCATACGCAAGCAGAAATTTCAATGTACAATGATGTTTTTAAAAAAACAGTCAAAATGTGCTCCACTCGGGCTGAAAACGCTTGTTTGGGACATGACATTAATGTTGACTATAAATCATAAACTAAGCATTTTTCAGCTGAAATAATGAATGTAGTCCTCTTAATTCTTGCTTCTAAAGCATACGCAAGCAGAAATTTCAATGTACAATGATGTTTTTAAAAAAAGGGTCAAAATGTGCTCCACTCGGGCTGAAAACGCTTGTTTGGAACATTTCATTAATGTTGACTATAAATCATAAACTAAGCATTTTTCAGCTGAAATAATGAATGTAGTCCTCTTAATTCTTGCTTCTAAAGCATACGCAAGCAGAAATTTCAATGTACAATGATGTTTTTAAAAAAACGGTCAAAATGTGCTCCACTCGGGCTGAAAACGCTTGTTTGGGACATTACATTAATGTTGACTATAAATCATAAACTAAGCATTTTTCAGCTGAAATAATGAATGTAGTCCTCTTAATTCTTGCTTCTAAAGCATACGCAAAAAGAAATTTCAATGTACAATGATGTTTTTTAAAAAACGGTCAAAATGTGCTCCACTCGGGCTGAAAACGCTTGTTCGGAACATTTCCTTAATGTTGACTATAAATCATAAACTAAGCATTTTTCAGCTGAAATAATGAATGTAGTCCTCTTAATTCTTGCTTCTAAAGCATACGCAAGCAGAAATTTCAATGTACAATGATGTTTTTAAAAAAAACAGTCAAAATGCGCTCCACTCGGGCTGAAAACGCTGTTGGGGACATTTCATTAATGTTGACTACAAATCAAAAACTAAGCATTTTTCAGCTGAAATAATGAATGTAGTCCTCTTAATTCTTGCTTCTAAAGCATACGCAAGCAGAAATTTCAATGTACAATGATGTTTTTAAAAAAACAGTCAAAATGTGCTCCACTCGGGCTGAAAACGCTTGTTTGGAACATTTCATTAATGTTGACTATAAATCATAAACTAAGCATTTTTCAGCTGAAATAATGAATGTAGTCCTCTTAATTCTCGCTTCTAAAGCATACGCAAGCAGAAATTTCAATGTACAATGATGTTTTTAAAAAAACAGTCAAAATGTGCTCCACTCGGGCTGAAAACGCTTGTTTGGGACATGACATTAATGTTGACTATAAATCATAAACTAAGCATTTTTCAGCTGAAATAATGAAAGTAGTCCTCTTAATTCTTGCTTCTAAAGCATACGCAAGCAGAAATTTCAATGTACAATGATGTTTTTAAAAAAACGGTCAAAATGTGCTCCACTCGGGCTGAAAACGCTTGTTCGGAACATTTCCTTAATGTTGACTATAAATCATAAACTAAGCATTTTTCAGCTGAAATAATGAATGTAGTCCTCTTAATTCTTGCTTCTAAAGCATACGCAAGCAGAAATTTCAATGTACAATGATGTTTTTAAAAAAAACAGTCAAAATGCGCTCCACTCGGGCTGAAAACGCTGTTGGGGACATTTCATTAATGTTGACTATAAATCATAAACTAAGCATTTTTCAGCTGAAATAATGAATGTAGTCCTCTTAATTCTTGCTTCTAAAGCATACGCAAGCAGAAATTTCAATGTACAATGATGTTTTTAAAAAAACGGTCAAAATGTGCTCCACTCGGGCTGAAAACGCTAGTTCGGAACATTTCCTTAATGTTGACTATAAATCATAAACTAAGCATTTTTCAGCTGAAATAATGAATGTAGTCCTCTTAATTCTTGCTTCTAAAGCATACGCAAGCAGAAATTTCAATGTACAATGATGTTTTTAAAAAAAACAGTCAAAATGTGCTCCACTCGGGCTGAAAACGCTGTTGGGGACATTTCATTGATGTTGACTACAAATCAAAAACTAAGCATTTTTCAGCTGAAATAATGAATGTAGTCCTCTTAATTCTTGCTTCTAAAGCATTCGCAAGCAGAAATTTCAATGTACAATGATGTTTTTAAAAAAACAGTCAAAATGTGCTCCACTCGGGCTGAAAACGCTGTTGGGGACATTTCATTAATGTTGACTATAAATCATAAACTAAGCATTTTTCAGCTGAAATAATGAATGTAGTCCTCTTAATTCTTGCTTCTAAAGCATACGCAAGCAGAAATTTCAATGTACAATGATGTTTTTAAAAAAACGGTCAAAATGTGCTCCACTCGGGCTGAAAACGCTTGTTTGGGACATTACATTAATGTTGACTATAAATCATAAACTAAGCATTTTTCAGCTGAAATAATGAATGTAGTCCTCTTAATTCTTGCTTCTAAAGCATACGCAAAAAGAAATTTCAATGTACAATGATGTTTTTTAAAAAACGGTCAAAATGTGCTCCACTCGGGCTGAAAACGCTTGTTCGGAACATTTCCTTAATGTTGACTATAAATCATAAACTAAGCATTTTTCAGCTGAAATAATGAATGTAGTCCTCTTAATTCTTGCTTCTAAAGCATACGCAAGCAGAAATTTCAATGTACAATGATGTTTTTAAAAAAAACAGTCAAAATGCGCTCCACTCGGGCTGAAAACGCTGTTGGGGACATTTCATTAATGTTGACTACAAATCAAAAACTAAGCATTTTTCAGCTGAAATAATGAATGTAGTCCTCTTAATTCTTGCTTCTAAAGCATACGCAAGCAGAAATTTCAATGTACAATGATGTTTTTAAAAAAAGGGTCAAAATGTGCTCCACTCGGGCTGAAAACGCTTGTTTGGAACATTTCATTAATGTTGACTATAAATCATAAACTAAGCATTTTTCAGCTGAAATAATGAATGTAGTCCTCTTAATTCTTGCTTCTAAAGCATACGCAAGCAGAAATTTCAATGTACAATGATGTTTTTAAAAAAAGGGTCAAAATGTGCTCCACTCGGGCTGAAAACGCTTGTTTGGAACATTTCATTAATGTTGACTATAAATCATAAACTAAGCATTTTTCAGCTGAAATAATGAATGTAGTCCTCTTAATTCTTGCTTCTAAAGCATACGTAAGCAGAAATTTCAATGTACAATGATGTTTTTAAAAAAACAGTCAAAATGTGCTCCACTCGGGCTGAAAACGCTTGTTTGGGACATGACATTAATGTTGACTATAAATCATAAACTAAGCATTTTTCAGCTGAAATAATGAATGTAGTCCTCTTAATTCTTGCTTCTAAAGCATACGCAAGCAGAAATTTCAATGTACAATGATGTTTTTAAAAAAAGGGTCAAAATGTGCTCCACTCGGGCTGAAAACGCTTGTTTGGAACATTTCCTTAATGTTGACTATAAATCATAAACTAAGCATTTTTCAGCTGAAATAATGAATGTAGTCCTCTTAATTCTTGCTTCTAAAGCATACGCAAGCAGAAATTTCAATGTACAATGATGTTTTTAAAAAAACAGTCAAAATGTGCTCCACTCGGGCTGAAAACGCTGTTGGGGACATTTCATTAATGTTGACTACAAATCAAAAACTAAGCATTTTTCAGCTGAAATAATGAATGTAGTCCTCTTAATTCTTGCTTCTAAAGCATTCGCAAGCAGAAATTTCAATGTACAATGATGTTTTTAAAAAAACAGTCAAAATGTGCTCCACTCGGGCTGAAAACGCTATTGGGGACATTTCATTAATGTTGACTATAAATCATAAACTAAGCATTTTTCAGCTGAAATAATGAATGTAGTCCTCTTAATTCTTGCTTCTAAAGCATACGCAAGCAGAAATTTCAATGTACAATGATGTTTTTAAAAAAACGGTCAAAATGTGCTCCACTCGGGCTGAAAACGCTTGTTTGGGACATTACATTAATGTTGACTATAAATCATAAACTAAGCATTTTTCAGCTGAAATAATGAATGTAGTCCTCTTAATTCTTGCTTCTAAAGCATACGCAAACAGAAATTTCAATGTACAATGATGTTTTTTAAAAAACGGTCAAAATGTGCTCCACTCGGGCTGAAAACGCTTGTTCGGAACATTTCCTTAATGTTGACTATAAATCATAAACTAAGCATTTTTCAGCTGAAATAATGAATGTAGTCCTCTTAATTCTTGCTTCTAAAGCATACGCAAGCAGAAATTTCAATGTACAATGATGTTTTTAAAAAAAACAGTCAAAATGCGCTCCACTCGGGCTGAAAACGCTGTTGGGGACATTTCATTAATGTTGACTACAAATCAAAAACTAAGCATTTTTCAGCTGAAATAATGAATGTAGTCCTCTTAATTCTTGCTTCTAAAGCATACGCAAGCAGAAATTTCAATGTACAATGATGTTTTTAAAAAAACAGTCAAAATGTGCTCCACTCGGGCTGAAAACGCTTGTTTGGAACATTTCATTAATGTTGACTATAAATCATAAACTAAGCATTTTTCAGCTGAAATAATGAATGTAGTCCTCTTAATTCTTGCTTCTAAAGCATACGCAAGCAGAAATTTCAATGTACAATGATGTTTTTAAAAAAACAGTCAAAATGTGCTCCACTCGGGCTGAAAACGCTTGTTTGGGACATGACATTAATGTTGACTATAAATCATAAACTAAGCATTTTTCAGCTGAAATAATGAAAGTAGTCCTCTTAATTCTTGCTTCTAAAGCATACGCAAGCAGAAATTTCAATGTACAATGATGTTTTTAAAAAAAGGGTCAAAATGTGCTCCACTCGGGCTGAAAACGCTTGTTTGGAACATTTCATTAATGTTGACTATAAATCATAAACTAAGCATTTTTCAGCTGAAATAATGAATGTAGTCCTCTTAATTCTTGCTTCTAAAGCATACGCAAGCAGAAATTTCAATGTACAATGATGTTTTTAAAAAAAACAGTCAAAATGTGCTCCACTCGGGCTGAAAACGCTGTTGGGGACATTTCATTAATGTTGACTATAAATCATAAACTAAGCATTTTTCAGCTGAAATAATGAATGTAGTCCTCTTAATTCTTGCTTCTAAAGCATACGCAAGCAGAAATTTCAATGTACAATGATGTTTTTTAAAAAACGGTCAAAATGTGCTCCACTCGGGCTGAAAACGCTTGTTCGGAACATTTCCTTAATGTTGACTATAAATCATAAACTAAGCATTTTTCAGCTGAAATAATGAATGTAGTCCTCTTAATTCTTGCTTCTAAAGCATACGCAAGCAGAAATTTCAATGTACAATGATGTTTTTAAAAAAAACAGTCAAAATGTGCTCCACTCGGGCTGAAAACGCTGTTGGGGACATTTCATTAATGTTGACTACAAATCAAAAACTAAGCATTTTTCAGCTGAAATAATGAATGTAGTCCTCTTAATTCTTGCTTCTAAAGCATACGCAAGCAGAAATTTCAATGTACAATGATGTTTTTAAAAAAACAGTCAAAATGTGCTCCACTCGGGCTGAAAACGCTTGTTCGGAACATTTCCTTAATGTTGACTATAAATCATAAACTAAGCATTTTTCAGCTGAAATAATGAATGTAGTCCTCTTAATTCTTGCTTCTAAAGCATACGCAAGCAGAAATTTCAATGTACAATGATGTTTTTAAAAAAAACAGTCAAAATGCGCTCCACTCGGGCTGAAAACGCTGTTGGGGACATTTCATTAATGTTGACTATAAATCATAAACTAAGCATTTTTCAGCTGAAATAATGAATGTAGTCCTCTTAATTCTTGCTTCTAAAGCATACGCAAGCAGAAATTTCAATGTACAATGATGTTTTTAAAAAAACGGTCAAAATGTGCTCCACTCGGGCTGAAAACGCTTGTTCGGAACATTTCCTTAATGTTGACTATAAATCATAAACTAAGCATTTTTCAGCTGAAATAATGAATGTAGTCCTCTTAATTCTTGCTTCTAAAGCATACGCAAGCAGAAATTTCAATGTACAATGATGTTTTTAAAAAAAACAGTCAAAATGTGCTCCACTCGGGCTGAAAACGCTTGTTCGGAACATTTCCTTAATGTTGACTATAAATCATAAACTAAGCATTTTTCAGCTGAAATAATGAATGTAGTCCTCTTAATTCTTGCTTCTAAAGCATACGCAAGCAGAAATTTCAATGTACAATGATGTTTTTAAAAAAAACAGTCAAAATGCGCTCCACTCGGGCTGAAAACGCTGTTGGGGACATTTCATTAATGTTGACTATAAATCATAAACTAAGCATTTTTCAGCTGAAATAATGAATGTAGTCCTCTTAATTCTTGCTTCTAAAGCATACGCAAGCAGAAATTTCAATGTACAATGATGTTTTTAAAAAAACGGTCAAAATGTGCTCCACTCGGGCTGAAAACGCTAGTTCGGAACATTTCCTTAATGTTGACTATAAATCATAAACTAAGCATTTTTCAGCTGAAATAATGAATGTAGTCCTCTTAATTCTTGCTTCTAAAGCATACGCAAGCAGAAATTTCAATGTACAATGATGTTTTTAAAAAAAACAGTCAAAATGTGCTCCACTCGGGCTGAAAACGCTGTTGGGGACATTTCATTAATGTTGACTACAAATCAAAAACTAAGCATTTTTCAGCTGAAATAATGAATGTAGTCCTCTTAATTCTTGCTTCTAAAGCATTCGCAAGCAGAAATTTCAATGTACAATGATGTTTTTAAAAAAACAGTCAAAATGTGCTCCACTCGGGCTGAAAACGCTGTTGGGGACATTTCATTAATGTTGACTATAAATCATAAACTAAGCATTTTTCAGCTGAAATAATGAATGTAGTCCTCTTAATTCTTGCTTCTAAAGCATACGCAAGCAGAAATTTCAATGTACAATGATGTTTTTAAAAAAACGGTCAAAATGTGCTCCACTCGGGCTGAAAACGCTTGTTTGGGACATTACATTAATGTTGACTATAAATCATAAACTAAGCATTTTTCAGCTGAAATAATGAATGTAGTCCTCTTAATTCTTGCTTCTAAAGCATACGCAAACAGAAATTTCAATGTACAATGATGTTTTTTAAAAAACGGTCAAAATGTGCTCCACTCGGGCTGAAAACGCTTGTTCGGAACATTTCCTTAATGTTGACTATAAATCATAAACTAAGCATTTTTCAGCTGAAATAATGAATGTAGTCCTCTTAATTCTTGCTTCTAAAGCATATGCAAGCAGAAATTTCAATGTACAATGATGTTTTTAAAAAAAACAGTCAAAATGCGCTCCACTCGGGCTGAAAACGCTGTTGGGGACATTTCATTAATGTTGACTACAAATCAAAAACTAAGCATTTTTCAGCTGAAATAATGAATGTAGTCCTCTTAATTCTTGCTTCTAAAGCATACGCAAGCAGAAATTTCAATGTACAATGATGTTTTTAAAAAAAGGGTCAAAATGTGCTCCACTCGGGCTGAAAACGCTTGTTCGGAACATTTCCTTAATGTTGACTATAAATCATAAACTAAGCATTTTTCAGCTGAAATAATGAATGTAGTCCTCTTAATTCTTGCTTCTAAAGCATACGCAAGCAGAAATTTCAATGTACAATGATGTTTTTAAAAAAAACAGTCAAAATGCGCTCCACTCGGGCTGAAAACGCTGTTGGGGACATTTCATTAATGTTGACTATAAATCATAAACTAAGCATTTTTCAGCTGAAATAATGAATGTAGTCCTCTTAATTCTTGCTTCTAAAGCATACGCAAGCAGAAATTTCAATGTACAATGATGTTTTTAAAAAAACGGTCAAAATGTGCTCCACTCGGGCTGAAAACGCTTGTTCGGAACATTTCCTTAATGTTGACTATAAATCATAAACTAAGCATTTTTCAGCTGAAATAATGAATGTAGTCCTCTTAATTCTTGCTTCTAAAGCATACGCAAGCAGAAATTTCAATGTACAATGATGTTTTTAAAAAAAACAGTCAAAATGTGCTCCACTCGGGCTGAAAACGCTTGTTCGGAACATTTCCTTAATGTTGACTATAAATCATAAACTAAGCATTTTTCAGCTGAAATAATGAATGTAGTCCTCTTAATTCTTGCTTCTAAAGCATACGCAAGCAGAAATTTCAATGTACAATGATGTTTTTAAAAAAAACAGTCAAAATGCGCTCCACTCGGGCTGAAAACGCTGTTGGGGACATTTCATTAATGTTGACTATAAATCATAAACTAAGCATTTTTCAGCTGAAATAATGAATGTAGTCCTCTTAATTCTTGCTTCTAAAGCATACGCAAGCAGAAATTTCAATGTACAATGATGTTTTTAAAAAAACGGTCAAAATGTGCTCCACTCGGGCTGAAAACGCTAGTTCGGAACATTTCCTTAATGTTGACTATAAATCATAAACTAAGCATTTTTCAGCTGAAATAATGAATGTAGTCCTCTTAATTCTTGCTTCTAAAGCATACGCAAGCAGAAATTTCAATGTACAATGATGTTTTTAAAAAAAACAGTCAAAATGTGCTCCACTCGGGCTGAAAACGCTGTTGGGGACATTTCATTAATGTTGACTACAAATCAAAAACTAAGCATTTTTCAGCTGAAATAATGAATGTAGTCCTCTTAATTCTTGCTTCTAAAGCATTCGCAAGCAGAAATTTCAATGTACAATGATGTTTTTAAAAAAACAGTCAAAATGTGCTCCACTCGGGCTGAAAACGCTGTTGGGGACATTTCATTAATGTTGACTATAAATCATAAACTAAGCATTTTTCAGCTGAAATAATGAATGTAGTCCTCTTAATTCTTGCTTCTAAAGCATACGCAAGCAGAAATTTCAATGTACAATGATGTTTTTAAAAAAACGGTCAAAATGTGCTCCACTCGGGCTGAAAACGCTTGTTTGGGACATTACATTAATGTTGACTATAAATCATAAACTAAGCATTTTTCAGCTGAAATAATGAATGTAGTCCTCTTAATTCTTGCTTCTAAAGCATACGCAAACAGAAATTTCAATGTACAATGATGTTTTTTAAAAAACGGTCAAAATGTGCTCCACTCGGGCTGAAAACGCTTGTTCGGAACATTTCCTTAATGTTGACTATAAATCATAAACTAAGCATTTTTCAGCTGAAATAATGAATGTAGTCCTCTTAATTCTTGCTTCTAAAGCATATGCAAGCAGAAATTTCAATGTACAATGATGTTTTTAAAAAAAACAGTCAAAATGCGCTCCACTCGGGCTGAAAACGCTGTTGGGGACATTTCATTAATGTTGACTACAAATCAAAAACTAAGCATTTTTCAGCTGAAATAATGAATGTAGTCCTCTTAATTCTTGCTTCTAAAGCATACGCAAGCAGAAATTTCAATGTACAATGATGTTTTTAAAAAAAGGGTCAAAATGTGCTCCACTCGGGCTGAAAACGCTTGTTCGGAACATTTCCTTAATGTTGACTATAAATCATAAACTAAGCATTTTTCAGCTGAAATAATGAATGTAGTCCTCTTAATTCTTGCTTCTAAAGCATACGCAAGCAGAAATTTCAATGTACAATGATGTTTTTAAAAAAAACAGTCAAAATGCGCTCCACTCGGGCTGAAAACGCTGTTGGGGACATTTCATTAATGTTGACTATAAATCATAAACTAAGCATTTTTCAGCTGAAATAATGAATGTAGTCCTCTTAATTCTTGCTTCTAAAGCATACGCAAGCAGAAATTTCAATGTACAATGATGTTTTTAAAAAAACGGTCAAAATGTGCTCCACTCGGGCTGAAAACGCTTGTTCGGAACATTTCCTTAATGTTGACTATAAATCATAAACTAAGCATTTTTCAGCTGAAATAATGAATGTAGTCCTCTTAATTCTTGCTTCTAAAGCATACGCAAGCAGAAATTTCAATGTACAATGATGTTTTTAAAAAAAACAGTCAAAATGTGCTCCACTCGGGCTGAAAACGCTTGTTCGGAACATTTCCTTAATGTTGACTATAAATCATAAACTAAGCATTTTTCAGCTGAAATAATGAATGTAGTCCTCTTAATTCTTGCTTCTAAAGCATACGCAAGCAGAAATTTCAATGTACAATGATGTTTTTAAAAAAAACAGTCAAAATGCGCTCCACTCGGGCTGAAAACGCTGTTGGGGACATTTCATTAATGTTGACTATAAATCATAAACTAAGCATTTTTCAGCTGAAATAATGAATGTAGTCCTCTTAATTCTTGCTTCTAAAGCATACGCAAGCAGAAATTTCAATGTACAATGATGTTTTTAAAAAAACGGTCAAAATGTGCTCCACTCGGGCTGAAAACGCTAGTTCGGAACATTTCCTTAATGTTGACTATAAATCATAAACTAAGCATTTTTCAGCTGAAATAATGAATGTAGTCCTCTTAATTCTTGCTTCTAAAGCATACGCAAGCAGAAATTTCAATGTACAATGATGTTTTTAAAAAAAACAGTCAAAATGTGCTCCACTCGGGCTGAAAACGCTGTTGGGGACATTTCATTAATGTTGACTACAAATCAAAAACTAAGCATTTTTCAGCTGAAATAATGAATGTAGTCCTCTTAATTCTTGCTTCTAAAGCATACGCAAGCAGAAATTTCAATGTACAATGATGTTTTTAAAAAAAGGGTCAAAATGTGCTCCACTCGGGCTGAAAACGCTTGTTTGGAACATTTCATTAATGTTGACTATAAATCATAAACTAAGCATTTTTCAGCTGAAATAATGAATGTAGTCCTCTTAATTCTTGCTTCTAAAGCATACGCAAGCAGAAATTTCAATGTACAATGATGTTTTTAAAAAAAACAGTCAAAATGTGCTCCACTCGGGCTGAAAACGCTTGTTCGGAACATTTCCTTAATGTTGACTATAAATCATAAACTAAGCATTTTTCAGCTGAAATAATGAATGTAGTCCTCTTAATTCTTGCTTCTAAAGCATACGCAAGCAGAAATTTCAATGTACAATGATGTTTTTAAAAAAAACAGTCAAAATGCGCTCCACTCGGGCTGAAAACGCTGTTGGGGACATTTCATTAATGTTGACTATAAATCATAAACTAAGCATTTTTCAGCTGAAATAATGAATGTAGTCCTCTTAATTCTTGCTTCTAAAGCATACGCAAGCAGAAATTTCAATGTACAATGATGTTTTTAAAAAAACGGTCAAAATGTGCTCCACTCGGGCTGAAAACGCTAGTTCGGAACATTTCCTTAATGTTGACTATAAATCATAAACTAAGCATTTTTCAGCTGAAATAATGAATGTAGTCCTCTTAATTCTTGCTTCTAAAGCATACGCAAGCAGAAATTTCAATGTACAATGATGTTTTTAAAAAAAACAGTCAAAATGTGCTCCACTCGGGCTGAAAACGCTGTTGGGGACATTTCATTAATGTTGACTACAAATCAAAAACTAAGCATTTTTCAGCTGAAATAATGAATGTAGTCCTCTTAATTCTTGCTTCTAAAGCATTCGCAAGCAGAAATTTCAATGTACAATGATGTTTTTAAAAAAACAGTCAAAATGTGCTCCACTCGGGCTGAAAACGCTGTTGGGGACATTTCATTAATGTTGACTATAAATCATAAACTAAGCATTTTTCAGCTGAAATAATGAATGTAGTCCTCTTAATTCTTGCTTCTAAAGCATACGCAAGCAGAAATTTCAATGTACAATGATGTTTTTAAAAAAACGGTCAAAATGTGCTCCACTCGGGCTGAAAACGCTTGTTTGGGACATTACATTAATGTTGACTATAAATCATAAACTAAGCATTTTTCAGCTGAAATAATGAATGTAGTCCTCTTAATTCTTGCTTCTAAAGCATACGCAAACAGAAATTTCAATGTACAATGATGTTTTTTAAAAAACGGTCAAAATGTGCTCCACTCGGGCTGAAAACGCTTGTTCGGAACATTTCCTTAATGTTGACTATAAATCATAAACTAAGCATTTTTCAGCTGAAATAATGAATGTAGTCCTCTTAATTCTTGCTTCTAAAGCATATGCAAGCAGAAATTTCAATGTACAATGATGTTTTTAAAAAAAACAGTCAAAATGCGCTCCACTCGGGCTGAAAACGCTGTTGGGGACATTTCATTAATGTTGACTACAAATCAAAAACTAAGCATTTTTCAGCTGAAATAATGAATGTAGTCCTCTTAATTCTTGCTTCTAAAGCATACGCAAGCAGAAATTTCAATGTACAATGATGTTTTTAAAAAAAGGGTCAAAATGTGCTCCACTCGGGCTGAAAACGCTTGTTCGGAACATTTCCTTAATGTTGACTATAAATCATAAACTAAGCATTTTTCAGCTGAAATAATGAATGTAGTCCTCTTAATTCTTGCTTCTAAAGCATACGCAAGCAGAAATTTCAATGTACAATGATGTTTTTAAAAAAAACAGTCAAAATGCGCTCCACTCGGGCTGAAAACGCTGTTGGGGACATTTCATTAATGTTGACTATAAATCATAAACTAAGCATTTTTCAGCTGAAATAATGAATGTAGTCCTCTTAATTCTTGCTTCTAAAGCATACGCAAGCAGAAATTTCAATGTACAATGATGTTTTTAAAAAAACGGTCAAAATGTGCTCCACTCGGGCTGAAAACGCTTGTTCGGAACATTTCCTTAATGTTGACTATAAATCATAAACTAAGCATTTTTCAGCTGAAATAATGAATGTAGTCCTCTTAATTCTTGCTTCTAAAGCATACGCAAGCAGAAATTTCAATGTACAATGATGTTTTTAAAAAAAACAGTCAAAATGTGCTCCACTCGGGCTGAAAACGCTTGTTCGGAACATTTCCTTAATGTTGACTATAAATCATAAACTAAGCATTTTTCAGCTGAAATAATGAATGTAGTCCTCTTAATTCTTGCTTCTAAAGCATACGCAAGCAGAAATTTCAATGTACAATGATGTTTTTAAAAAAAACAGTCAAAATGCGCTCCACTCGGGCTGAAAACGCTGTTGGGGACATTTCATTAATGTTGACTATAAATCATAAACTAAGCATTTTTCAGCTGAAATAATGAATGTAGTCCTCTTAATTCTTGCTTCTAAAGCATACGCAAGCAGAAATTTCAATGTACAATGATGTTTTTAAAAAAACGGTCAAAATGTGCTCCACTCGGGCTGAAAACGCTAGTTCGGAACATTTCCTTAATGTTGACTATAAATCATAAACTAAGCATTTTTCAGCTGAAATAATGAATGTAGTCCTCTTAATTCTTGCTTCTAAAGCATACGCAAGCAGAAATTTCAATGTACAATGATGTTTTTAAAAAAAACAGTCAAAATGTGCTCCACTCGGGCTGAAAACGCTGTTGGGGACATTTCATTAATGTTGACTACAAATCAAAAACTAAGCATTTTTCAGCTGAAATAATGAATGTAGTCCTCTTAATTCTTGCTTCTAAAGCATTCGCAAGCAGAAATTTCAATGTACAATGATGTTTTTAAAAAAACAGTCAAAATGTGCTCCACTCGGGCTGAAAACGCTGTTGGGGACATTTCATTAATGTTGACTATAAATCATAAACTAAGCATTTTTCAGCTGAAATAATGAATGTAGTCCTCTTAATTCTTGCTTCTAAAGCATACGCAAGCAGAAATTTCAATGTACAATGATGTTTTTAAAAAAACGGTCAAAATGTGCTCCACTCGGGCTGAAAACGCTTGTTTGGGACATTACATTAATGTTGACTATAAATCATAAACTAAGCATTTTTCAGCTGAAATAATGAATGTAGTCCTCTTAATTCTTGCTTCTAAAGCATACGCAAACAGAAATTTCAATGTACAATGATGTTTTTTAAAAAACGGTCAAAATGTGCTCCACTCGGGCTGAAAACGCTTGTTCGGAACATTTCCTTAATGTTGACTATAAATCATAAACTAAGCATTTTTCAGCTGAAATAATGAATGTAGTCCTCTTAATTCTTGCTTCTAAAGCATATGCAAGCAGAAATTTGAATGTACAATGATGTTTTTAAAAAAAACAGTCAAAATGCGCTCCACTCGGGCTGAAAACGCTGTTGGGGACATTTCATTAATGTTGACTACAAATCAAAAACTAAGCATTTTTCAGCTGAAATAATGAATGTAGTCCTCTTAATTCTTGCTTCTAAAGCATACGCAAGCAGAAATTTCAATGTACAATGATGTTTTTAAAAAAAGGGTCAAAATGTGCTCCACTCGGGCTGAAAACGCTTGTTTGGAACATTTCATTAATGTTGACTATAAATCATAAACTAAGCATTTTTCAGCTGAAATAATGAATGTAGTCCTCTTAATTCTTGCTTCTAAAGCATACGCAAGCAGAAATTTCAATGTACAATGATGTTTTTAAAAAAACAGTCAAAATGTGCTCCACTCGGGCTGAAAACGCTTGTTTGGGACATGACATTAATGTTGACTATAAATCATAAACTAAGCATTTTTCAGCTGAAATAATGAATGTAGTCCTCTTAATTCTTGCTTCTAAAGCATACGCAAGCAGAAATTTCAATGTACAATGATGTTTTTAAAAAAACAGTCAAAATGTGCTCCACTCGGGCTGAAAACGCTTGTTTGGGACATTACATTAATGTTGACTATAAATCATAAACTAAGCATTTTTCAGCTGAAATAATGAATGTAGTCCTCTTAATTCTTGCTTCTAAAGCATACGCAAAAAGAAATTTCAATGTACAATGATGTTTTTTAAAAAACGGTCAAAATGTGCTCCACTCGGGCTGAAAACGCTTGTTCGGAACATTTCCTTAATGTTGACTATAAATCATAAACTAAGCATTTTTCAGCTGAAATAATGAATGTAGTCCTCTTAATTCTTGCTTCTAAAGCATACGCAAGCAGAAATTTCAATGTACAATGATGTTTTTAAAAAAAACAGTCAAAATGCGCTCCACTCGGGCTGAAAACGCTGTTGGGGACATTTCATTAATGTTGACTACAAATCAAAAACTAAGCATTTTTCAGCTGAAATAATGAATGTAGTCCTCTTAATTCTTGCTTCTAAAGCATACGCAAGCAGAAATTTCAATGTACAATGATGTTTTTAAAAAAAGGGTCAAAATGTGCTCCACTCGGGCTGAAAACGCTTGTTTGGAACATTTCATTAATGTTGACTATAAATCATAAACTAAGCATTTTTCAGCTGAAATAATGAATGTAGTCCTCTTAATTCTTGCTTCTAAAGCATACGCAAGCAGAAATTTCAATGTACAATGATGTTTTTAAAAAAACGGTCAAAATGTGCTCCACTCGGGCTGAAAACGCTTGTTTGGGACATTACATTAATGTTGACTATAAATCATAAACTAAGCATTTTTCAGCTGAAATAATGAATGTAGTCCTCTTAATTCTTGCTTCTAAAGCATACGCAAACAGAAATTTCAATGTACAATGATGTTTTTTAAAAAACGGTCAAAATGTGCTCCACTCGGGCTGAAAACGCTTGTTCGGAACATTTCCTTAATGTTGACTATAAATCATAAACTAAGCATTTTTCAGCTGAAATAATGAATGTAGTCCTCTTAATTCTTGCTTCTAAAGCATATGCAAGCAGAAATTTCAATGTACAATGATGTTTTTAAAAAAAACAGTCAAAATGCGCTCCACTCGGGCTGAAAACGCTGTTGGGGACATTTCATTAATGTTGACTACAAATCAAAAACTAAGCATTTTTCAGCTGAAATAATGAATGTAGTCCTCTTAATTCTTGCTTCTAAAGCATACGCAAGCAGAAATTTCAATGTACAATGATGTTTTTAAAAAAACAGTCAAAATGTGCTCCACTCGGGCTGAAAACGCTTGTTTGGGACATGACATTAATGTTGACTATAAATCATAAACTAAGCATTTTTCAGCTGAAATAATGAATGTAGTCCTCTTAATTCTTGCTTCTAAAGCATACGCAAGCAGAAATTTCAATGTACAATGATGTTTTTAAAAAAACAGTCAAAATGTGCTCCACTCGGGCTGAAAACGCTTGTTTGGGACATTACATTAATGTTGACTATAAATCATAAACTAAGCATTTTTCAGCTGAAATAATGAATGTAGTCCTCTTAATTCTTGCTTCTAAAGCATACGCAAAAAGAAATTTCAATGTACAATGATGTTTTTTAAAAAACGGTCAAAATGTGCTCCACTCGGGCTGAAAACGCTTGTTCGGAACATTTCCTTAATGTTGACTATAAATCATAAACTAAGCATTTTTCAGCTGAAATAATGAATGTAGTCCTCTTAATTCTTGCTTCTAAAGCATACGCAAGCAGAAATTTCAATGTACAATGATGTTTTTAAAAAAAACAGTCAAAATGCGCTCCACTCGGGCTGAAAACGCTGTTGGGGACATTTCATTAATGTTGACTACAAATCAAAAACTAAGCATTTTTCAGCTGAAATAATGAATGTAGTCCTCTTAATTCTTGCTTCTAAAGCATACGCAAGCAGAAATTTCAATGTACAATGATGTTTTTAAAAAAAGGGTCAAAATGTGCTCCACTCGGGCTGAAAACGCTTGTTTGGAACATTTCATTAATGTTGACTATAAATCATAAACTAAGCATTTTTCAGCTGAAATAATGAATGTAGTCCTCTTAATTCTTGCTTCTAAAGCATACGCAAGCAGAAATTTCAATGTACAATGATGTTTTTAAAAAAAGGGTCAAAATGTGCTCCACTCGGGCTGAAAACGCTTGTTTGGAACATTTCATTAATGTTGACTATAAATCATAAACTAAGCATTTTTCAGCTGAAATAATGAATGTAGTCCTCTTAATTCTTGCTTCTAAAGCATACGCAAGCAGAAATTTCAATGTACAATGATGTTTTTAAAAAAACAGTCAAAATGTGCTCCACTCGGGCTGAAAACGCTTGTTTGGGACATGACATTAATGTTGACTATAAATCATAAACTAAGCATTTTTCAGCTGAAATAATGAATGTAGTCCTCTTAATTCTTGCTTCTAAAGCATACGCAAGCAGAAATTTCAATGTACAATGATGTTTTTAAAAAAAGGGTCAAAATGTGCTCCACTCGGGCTGAAAACGCTTGTTTGGAACATTTCCTTAATGTTGACTATAAATCATAAACTAAGCATTTTTCAGCTGAAATAATGAATGTAGTCCTCTTAATTCTTGCTTCTAAAGCATACGCAAGCAGAAATTTCAATGTACAATGATGTTTTTAAAAAAACAGTCAAAATGTGCTCCACTCGGGCTGAAAACGCTGTTGGGGACATTTCATTAATGTTGACTACAAATCAAAAACTAAGCATTTTTCAGCTGAAATAATGAATGTAGTCCTCTTAATTCTTGCTTCTAAAGCATTCGCAAGCAGAAATTTCAATGTACAATGATGTTTTTAAAAAAACAGTCAAAATGTGCTCCACTCGGGCTGAAAACGCTGTTGGGGACATTTCATTAATGTTGACTATAAATCATAAACTAAGCATTTTTCAGCTGAAATAATGAATGTAGTCCTCTTAATTCTTGCTTCTAAAGCATACGCAAGCAGAAATTTCAATGTACAATGATGTTTTTAAAAAAACGGTCAAAATGTGCTCCACTCGGGCTGAAAACGCTTGTTTGGGACATTACATTAATGTTGACTATAAATCATAAACTAAGCATTTTTCAGCTGAAATAATGAATGTAGTCCTCTTAATTCTTGCTTCTAAAGCATACGCAAACAGAAATTTCAATGTACAATGATGTTTTTTAAAAAACGGTCAAAATGTGCTCCACTCGGGCTGAAAACGCTTGTTCGGAACATTTCCTTAATGTTGACTATAAATCATAAACTAAGCATTTTTCAGCTGAAATAATGAATGTAGTCCTCTTAATTCTTGCTTCTAAAGCATACGCAAGCAGAAATTTCAATGTACAATGATGTTTTTAAAAAAAACAGTCAAAATGCGCTCCACTCGGGCTGAAAACGCTGTTGGGGACATTTCATTAATGTTGACTACAAATCAAAAACTAAGCATTTTTCAGCTGAAATAATGAATGTAGTCCTCTTAATTCTTGCTTCTAAAGCATTCGCAAGCAGAAATTTCAATGTACAATGATGTTTTTAAAAAAACAGTCAAAATGTGCTCCACTCGGGCTGAAAACGCTGTTGGGGACATTTCATTAATGTTGACTATAAATCATAAACTAAGCATTTTTCAGCTGAAATAATGAATGTAGTCCTCTTAATTCTTGCTTCTAAAGCATACGCAAGCAGAAATTTCAATGTACAATGATGTTTTTAAAAAAAACAGTCAAAATGCGCTCCACTCGGGCTGAAAACGCTGTTGGGGACATTTCATTAATGTTGACTACAAATCATAAACTAAGCATTTTTCAGCTGAAATAATGAATGTAGTCCTCTTAATTCTTGCTTCTAAAGCATACGCAAACAGAAATTTCAATGTACAATGATGTTTTTTAAAAAACGGTCAAAATGTGCTCCACTCGGGCTGAAAACGCTTGTTCGGAACATTTCCTTAATGTTGACTATAAATCATAAACTAAGCATTTTTCAGCTGAAATAATGAATGTAGTCCTCTTAATTCTTGCTTCTAAAGCATATGCAAGCAGAAATTTCAATGTACAATGATGTTTTTAAAAAAAACAGTCAAAATGCGCTCCACTCGGGCTGAAAACGCTGTTGGGGACATTTCATTAATGTTGACTACAAATCAAAAACTAAGCATTTTTCAGCTGAAATAATGAATGTAGTCCTCTTAATTCTTGCTTCTAAAGCATACGCAAGCAGAAATTTCAATGTACAATGATGTTTTTAAAAAAACAGTCAAAATGTGCTCCACTCGGGCTGAAAACGCTTGTTTGGGACATGACATTAATGTTGACTATAAATCATAAACTAAGCATTTTTCAGCTGAAATAATGAATGTAGTCCTCTTAATTCTTGCTTCTAAAGCATACGCAAGCAGAAATTTCAATGTACAATGATGTTTTTAAAAAAACAGTCAAAATGTGCTCCACTCGGGCTGAAAACGCTTGTTTGGGACATTACATTAATGTTGACTATAAATCATAAACTAAGCATTTTTCAGCTGAAATAATGAATGTAGTCCTCTTAATTCTTGCTTCTAAAGCATACGCAAAAAGAAATTTCAATGTACAATGATGTTTTTTAAAAAACGGTCAAAATGTGCTCCACTCGGGCTGAAAACGCTTGTTCGGAACATTTCCTTAATGTTGACTATAAATCATAAACTAAGCATTTTTCAGCTGAAATAATGAATGTAGTCCTCTTAATTCTTGCTTCTAAAGCATACGCAAGCAGAAATTTCAATGTACAATGATGTTTTTAAAAAAAACAGTCAAAATGCGCTCCACTCGGGCTGAAAACGCTGTTGGGGACATTTCATTAATGTTGACTACAAATCAAAAACTAAGCATTTTTCAGCTGAAATAATGAATGTAGTCCTCTTAATTCTTGCTTCTAAAGCATACGCAAGCAGAAATTTCAATGTACAATGATGTTTTTAAAAAAAGGGTCAAAATGTGCTCCACTCGGGCTGAAAACGCTTGTTTGGAACATTTCATTAATGTTGACTATAAATCATAAACTAAGCATTTTTCAGCTGAAATAATGAATGTAGTCCTCTTAATTCTTGCTTCTAAAGCATACGCAAGCAGAAATTTCAATGTACAATGATGTTTTTAAAAAAAGGGTCAAAATGTGCTCCACTCGGGCTGAAAACGCTTGTTTGGAACATTTCATTAATGTTGACTATAAATCATAAACTAAGCATTTTTCAGCTGAAATAATGAATGTAGTCCTCTTAATTCTTGCTTCTAAAGCATACGCAAGCAGAAATTTCAATGTACAATGATGTTTTTAAAAAAACAGTCAAAATGTGCTCCACTCGGGCTGAAAACGCTTGTTTGGGACATGACATTAATGTTGACTATAAATCATAAACTAAGCATTTTTCAGCTGAAATAATGAATGTAGTCCTCTTAATTCTTGCTTCTAAAGCATACGCAAGCAGAAATTTCAATGTACAATGATGTTTTTAAAAAAAGGGTCAAAATGTGCTCCACTCGGGCTGAAAACGCTTGTTTGGAACATTTCCTTAATGTTGACTATAAATCATAAACTAAGCATTTTTCAGCTGAAATAATGAATGTAGTCCTCTTAATTCTTGCTTCTAAAGCATACGCAAGCAGAAATTTCAATGTACAATGATGTTTTTAAAAAAACAGTCAAAATGTGCTCCACTCGGGCTGAAAACGCTGTTGGGGACATTTCATTAATGTTGACTACAAATCAAAAACTAAGCATTTTTCAGCTGAAATAATGAATGTAGTCCTCTTAATTCTTGCTTCTAAAGCATTCGCAAGCAGAAATTTCAATGTACAATGATGTTTTTAAAAAAACAGTCAAAATGTGCTCCACTCGGGCTGAAAACGCTGTTGGGGACATTTCATTAATGTTGACTATAAATCATAAACTAAGCATTTTTCAGCTGAAATAATGAATGTAGTCCTCTTAATTCTTGCTTCTAAAGCATACGCAAGCAGAAATTTCAATGTACAATGATGTTTTTAAAAAAACGGTCAAAATGTGCTCCACTCGGGCTGAAAACGCTTGTTTGGGACATTACATTAATGTTGACTATAAATCATAAACTAAGCATTTTTCAGCTGAAATAATGAATGTAGTCCTCTTAATTCTTGCTTCTAAAGCATACGCAAACAGAAATTTCAATGTACAATGATGTTTTTTAAAAAACGGTCAAAATGTGCTCCACTCGGGCTGAAAACGCTTGTTCGGAACATTTCCTTAATGTTGACTATAAATCATAAACTAAGCATTTTTCAGCTGAAATAATGAATGTAGTCCTCTTAATTCTTGCTTCTAAAGCATACGCAAGCAGAAATTTCAATGTACAATGATGTTTTTAAAAAAAACAGTCAAAATGCGCTCCACTCGGGCTGAAAACGCTGTTGGGGACATTTCATTAATGTTGACTACAAATCAAAAACTAAGCATTTTTCAGCTGAAATAATGAATGTAGTCCTCTTAATTCTTGCTTCTAAAGCATACGCAAGCAGAAATTTCAATGTACAATGATGTTTTTAAAAAAACAGTCAAAATGTGCTCCACTCGGGCTGAAAACGCTTGTTTGGAACATTTCATTAATGTTGACTATAAATCATAAACTAAGCATTTTTCAGCTGAAATAATGAATGTAGTCCTCTTAATTCTTGCTTCTAAAGCATACGCAAGCAGAAATTTCAATGTACAATGATGTTTTTAAAAAAACAGTCAAAATGTGCTCCACTCGGGCTGAAAACGCTTGTTTGGGACATGACATTAATGTTGACTATAAATCATAAACTAAGCATTTTTCAGCTGAAATAATGAAAGTAGTCCTCTTAATTCTTGCTTCTAAAGCATACGCAAGCAGAAATTTCAATGTACAATGATGTTTTTAAAAAAAGGGTCAAAATGTGCTCCACTCGGGCTGAAAACGCTTGTTTGGAACATTTCATTAATGTTGACTATAAATCATAAACTAAGCATTTTTCAGCTGAAATAATGAATGTAGTCCTCTTAATTCTTGCTTCTAAAGCATACGCAAGCAGAAATTTCAATGTACAATGATGTTTTTAAAAAAAACAGTCAAAATGTGCTCCACTCGGGCTGAAAACGCTGTTGCTGACATTTCATTAATGTTGACTATAAATCATAAACTAAGCATTTTTCAGCTGAAATAATGAATGTAGTCCTCTTAATTCTTGCTTCTAAAGCATACGCAAGCAGAAATTTCAATGTACAATGATGTTTTTAAAAAAAACAGTCAAAATGCGCTCCACTCGGGCTGAAAACGCTGTTGGGGACATTTCATTAATGTTGACTACAAATCAAAAACTAAGCATTTTTCAGCTGAAATAATGAATGTAGTCCTCTTAATTCTTGCTTCTAAAGCATACGCAAGCAGAAATTTCAATGTACAATGATGTTTTTAAAAAAACAGTCAAAATGTGCTCCACTCGGGCTGAAAACGCTTGTTCGGAACATTTCCTTAATGTTGACTATAAATCATAAACTAAGCATTTTTCAGCTGAAATAATGAATGTAGTCCTCTTAATTCTTGCTTCTAAAGCATACGCAAGCAGAAATTTCAATGTACAATGATGTTTTTAAAAAAACGGTCAAAATGTGCTCCACTCGGGCTGAAAACGCTTGTTTGGGACATTTCCTTAATGTTGACTATAAATCATAAACTAAGCATTTTTCAGCTGAAATAATGAATGTAGTCCTCTTAATTCTTGCTTCTAAAGCATATGCAAGCAGAAATTTCAATGTACAATGATGTTTTTAAAAAAAACAGTCAAAATGCGCTCCACTCGGGCTGAAAACGCTGTTGGGGACATTTCATTAATGTTGACTACAAATCAAAAACTAAGCATTTTTCAGCTGAAATAATGAATGTAGTCCTCTTAATTCTTGCTTCTAAAGCATACGCAAGCAGAAATTTCAATGTACAATGATGTTTTTAAAAAAAGGGTCAAAATGTGCTCCACTCGGGCTGAAAACGCTTGTTTGGAACATTTCATTAATGTTGACTATAAATCATAAACTAAGCATTTTTCAGCTGAAATAATGAATGTAGTCCTCTTAATTCTTGCTTCTAAAGCATACGCAAGCAGAAATTTCAATGTACAATGATGTTTTTAAAAAAACAGTCAAAATGTGCTCCACTCGGGCTGAAAACGCTTGTTTGGGACATGACATTAATGTTGACTATAAATCATAAACTAAGCATTTTTCAGCTGAAATAATGAATGTAGTCCTCTTAATTCTTGCTTCTAAAGCATACGCAAGCAGAAATTTCAATGTACAATGATGTTTTTAAAAAAACAGTCAAAATGTGCTCCACTCGGGCTGAAAACGCTTGTTTGGGACATTACATTAATGTTGACTATAAATCATAAACTAAGCATTTTTCAGCTGAAATAATGAATGTAGTCCTCTTAATTCTTGCTTCTAAAGCATACGCAAAAAGAAATTTCAATGTACAATGATGTTTTTTAATAAACGGTCAAAATGTGCTCCACTCGGGCTGAAAACGCTTGTTCGGAACATTTCCTTAATGTTGACTATAAATCATAAACTAAGCATTTTTTAGCTGAAATAATGAATGTAGTCCTCTTAATTCTTGCTTCTAAAGCATACGCAAGCAGAAATTTCAATGTACAATGATGTTTTTAAAAAAAACAGTCAAAATGCGCTCCACTCGGGCTGAAAACGCTGTTGGGGACATTTCATTAATGTTGACTACAAATCAAAAACTAAGCATTTTTCAGCTGAAATAATGAATGTAGTCCTCTTAATTCTTGCTTCTAAAGCATACGCAAGCAGAAATTTCAATGTACAATGATGTTTTTAAAAAAAGGGTCAAAATGTGCTCCACTCGGGCTGAAAACGCTTGTTTGGAACATTTCATTAATGTTGACTATAAATCATAAACTAAGCATTTTTCAGCTGAAATAATGAATGTAGTCCTCTTAATTCTTGCTTCTAAAGCATACGCAAGCAGAAATTTCAATGTACAATGATGTTTTTAAAAAAACGGTCAAAATGTGCTCCACTCGGGCTGAAAACGCTTGTTTGGGACATTACATTAATGTTGACTATAAATCATAAACTAAGCATTTTTCAGCTGAAATAATGAATGTAGTCCTCTTAATTCTTGCTTCTAAAGCATACGCAAACAGAAATTTCAATGTACAATGATGTTTTTTAAAAAACGGTCAAAATGTGCTCCACTCGGGCTGAAAACGCTTGTTCGGAACATTTCCTTAATGTTGACTATAAATCATAAACTAAGCATTTTTCAGCTGAAATAATGAATGTAGTCCTCTTAATTCTTGCTTCTAAAGCATATGCAAGCAGAAATTTCAATGTACAATGATGTTTTTAAAAAAAACAGTCAAAATGCGCTCCACTCGGGCTGAAAACGCTGTTGGGGACATTTCATTAATGTTGACTACAAATCAAAAACTAAGCATTTTTCAGCTGAAATAATGAATGTAGTCCTCTTAATTCTTGCTTCTAAAGCATACGCAAGCAGAAATTTCAATGTACAATGATGTTTTTAAAAAAAGGGTCAAAATGTGCTCCACTCGGGCTGAAAACGCTTGTTTGGAACATTTCATTAATGTTGACTATAAATCATAAACTAAGCATTTTTCAGCTGAAATAATGAATGTAGTCCTCTTAATTCTTGCTTCTAAAGCATACGCAAGCAGAAATTTCAATGTACAATGATGTTTTTAAAAAAACAGTCAAAATGTGCTCCACTCGGGCTGAAAACGCTTGTTTGGGACATGACATTAATGTTGACTATAAATCATAAACTAAGCATTTTTCAGCTGAAATAATGAATGTAGTCCTCTTAATTCTTGCTTCTAAAGCATACGCAAGCAGAAATTTCAATGTACAATGATGTTTTTAAAAAAACAGTCAAAATGTGCTCCACTCGGGCTGAAAACGCTTGTTTGGGACATTACATTAATGTTGACTATAAATCATAAACTAAGCATTTTTCAGCTGAAATAATGAATGTAGTCCTCTTAATTCTTGCTTCTAAAGCATACGCAAAAAGAAATTTCAATGTACAATGATGTTTTTTAATAAACGGTCAAAATGTGCTCCACTCGGGCTGAAAACGCTTGTTCGGAACATTTCCTTAATGTTGACTATAAATCATAAACTAAGCATTTTTTAGCTGAAATAATGAATGTAGTCCTCTTAATTCTTGCTTCTAAAGCATACGCAAGCAGAAATTTCAATGTACAATGATGTTTTTAAAAAAAACAGTCAAAATGCGCTCCACTCGGGCTGAAAACGCTGTTGGGGACATTTCATTAATGTTGACTACAAATCAAAAACTAAGCATTTTTCAGCTGAAATAATGAATGTAGTCCTCTTAATTCTTGCTTCTAAAGCATACGCAAGCAGAAATTTCAATGTACAATGATGTTTTTAAAAAAAGGGTCAAAATGTGCTCCACTCGGGCTGAAAACGCTTGTTTGGAACATTTCATTAATGTTGACTATAAATCATAAACTAAGCATTTTTCAGCTGAAATAATGAATGTAGTCCTCTTAATTCTTGCTTCTAAAGCATACGCAAGCAGAAATTTCAATGTACAATGATGTTTTTAAAAAAACGGTCAAAATGTGCTCCACTCGGGCTGAAAACGCTTGTTTGGGACATTACATTAATGTTGACTATAAATCATAAACTAAGCATTTTTCAGCTGAAATAATGAATGTAGTCCTCTTAATTCTTGCTTCTAAAGCATACGCAAACAGAAATTTCAATGTACAATGATGTTTTTTAAAAAACGGTCAAAATGTGCTCCACTCGGGCTGAAAACGCTTGTTCGGAACATTTCCTTAATGTTGACTATAAATCATAAACTAAGCATTTTTCAGCTGAAATAATGAATGTAGTCCTCTTAATTCTTGCTTCTAAAGCATATGCAAGCAGAAATTTCAATGTACAATGATGTTTTTAAAAAAAACAGTCAAAATGCGCTCCACTCGGGCTGAAAACGCTGTTGGGGACATTTCATTAATGTTGACTACAAATCAAAAACTAAGCATTTTTCAGCTGAAATAATGAATGTAGTCCTCTTAATTCTTGCTTCTAAAGCATACGCAAGCAGAAATTTCAATGTACAATGATGTTTTTAAAAAAAGGGTCAAAATGTGCTCCACTCGGGCTGAAAACGCTTGTTTGGAACATTTCATTAATGTTGACTATAAATCATAAACTAAGCATTTTTCAGCTGAAATAATGAATGTAGTCCTCTTAATTCTTGCTTCTAAAGCATACGCAAGCAGAAATTTCAATGTACAATGATGTTTTTAAAAAAACAGTCAAAATGTGCTCCACTCGGGCTGAAAACGCTTGTTTGGGACATGACATTAATGTTGACTATAAATCATAAACTAAGCATTTTTCAGCTGAAATAATGAATGTAGTCCTCTTAATTCTTGCTTCTAAAGCATACGCAAGCAGAAATTTCAATGTACAATGATGTTTTTAAAAAAACAGTCAAAATGTGCTCCACTCGGGCTGAAAACGCTTGTTTGGGACATTACATTAATGTTGACTATAAATCATAAACTAAGCATTTTTCAGCTGAAATAATGAATGTAGTCCTCTTAATTCTTGCTTCTAAAGCATACGCAAAAAGAAATTTCAATGTACAATGATGTTTTTTAAAAAACGGTCAAAATGTGCTCCACTCGGGCTGAAAACGCTTGTTCGGAACATTTCCTTAATGTTGACTATAAATCATAAACTAAGCATTTTTCAGCTGAAATAATGAATGTAGTCCTCTTAATTCTTGCTTCTAAAGCATACGCAAGCAGAAATTTCAATGTACAATGATGTTTTTAAAAAAAACAGTCAAAATGCGCTCCACTCGGGCTGAAAACGCTGTTGGGGACATTTCATTAATGTTGACTACAAATCAAAAACTAAGCATTTTTCAGCTGAAATAATGAATGTAGTCCTCTTAATTCTTGCTTCTAAAGCATACGCAAGCAGAAATTTCAATGTACAATGATGTTTTTAAAAAAAGGGTCAAAATGTGCTCCACTCGGGCTGAAAACGCTTGTTTGGAACATTTCATTAATGTTGACTATAAATCATAAACTAAGCATTTTTCAGCTGAAATAATGAATGTAGTCCTCTTAATTCTTGCTTCTAAAGCATACGCAAGCAGAAATTTCAATGTACAATGATGTTTTTAAAAAAAGGGTCAAAATGTGCTCCACTCGGGCTGAAAACGCTTGTTTGGAACATTTCATTAATGTTGACTATAAATCATAAACTAAGCATTTTTCAGCTGAAATAATGAATGTAGTCCTCTTAATTCTTGCTTCTAAAGCATACGCAAGCAGAAATTTCAATGTACAATGATGTTTTTAAAAAAACAGTCAAAATGTGCTCCACTCGGGCTGAAAACGCTTGTTTGGGACATGACATTAATGTTGACTATAAATCATAAACTAAGCATTTTTCAGCTGAAATAATGAATGTAGTCCTCTTAATTCTTGCTTCTAAAGCATACGCAAGCAGAAATTTCAATGTACAATGATGTTTTTAAAAAAAGGGTCAAAATGTGCTCCACTCGGGCTGAAAACGCTTGTTTGGAACATTTCCTTAATGTTGACTATAAATCATAAACTAAGCATTTTTCAGCTGAAATAATGAATGTAGTCCTCTTAATTCTTGCTTCTAAAGCATACGCAAGCAGAAATTTCAATGTACAATGATGTTTTTAAAAAAACAGTCAAAATGTGCTCCACTCGGGCTGAAAACGCTGTTGGGGACATTTCATTAATGTTGACTACAAATCAAAAACTAAGCATTTTTCAGCTGAAATAATGAATGTAGTCCTCTTAATTCTTGCTTCTAAAGCATTCGCAAGCAGAAATTTCAATGTACAATGATGTTTTTAAAAAAACAGTCAAAATGTGCTCCACTCGGGCTGAAAACGCTGTTGGGGACATTTCATTAATGTTGACTATAAATCATAAACTAAGCATTTTTCAGCTGAAATAATGAATGTAGTCCTCTTAATTCTTGCTTCTAAAGCATACGCAAGCAGAAATTTCAATGTACAATGATGTTTTTAAAAAAACGGTCAAAATGTGCTCCACTCGGGCTGAAAACGCTTGTTTGGGACATTACATTAATGTTGACTATAAATCATAAACTAAGCATTTTTCAGCTGAAATAATGAATGTAGTCCTCTTAATTCTTGCTTCTAAAGCATACGCAAACAGAAATTTCAATGTACAATGATGTTTTTTAAAAAACGGTCAAAATGTGCTCCACTCGGGCTGAAAACGCTTGTTCGGAACATTTCCTTAATGTTGACTATAAATCATAAACTAAGCATTTTTCAGCTGAAATAATGAATGTAGTCCTCTTAATTCTTGCTTCTAAAGCATACGCAAGCAGAAATTTCAATGTACAATGATGTTTTTAAAAAAAACAGTCAAAATGCGCTCCACTCGGGCTGAAAACGCTGTTGGGGACATTTCATTAATGTTGACTACAAATCAAAAACTAAGCATTTTTCAGCTGAAATAATGAATGTAGTCCTCTTAATTCTTGCTTCTAAAGCATACGCAAGCAGAAATTTCAATGTACAATGATGTTTTTAAAAAAACAGTCAAAATGTGCTCCACTCGGGCTGAAAACGCTTGTTTGGAACATTTCATTAATGTTGACTATAAATCATAAACTAAGCATTTTTCAGCTGAAATAATGAATGTAGTCCTCTTAATTCTTGCTTCTAAAGCATACGCAAGCAGAAATTTCAATGTACAATGATGTTTTTAAAAAAACAGTCAAAATGTGCTCCACTCGGGCTGAAAACGCTTGTTTGGGACATGACATTAATGTTGACTATAAATCATAAACTAAGCATTTTTCAGCTGAAATAATGAAAGTAGTCCTCTTAATTCTTGCTTCTAAAGCATACGCAAGCAGAAATTTCAATGTACAATGATGTTTTTAAAAAAAGGGTCAAAATGTGCTCCACTCGGGCTGAAAACGCTTGTTTGGAACATTTCATTAATGTTGACTATAAATCATAAACTAAGCATTTTTCAGCTGAAATAATGAATGTAGTCCTCTTAATTCTTGCTTCTAAAGCATACGCAAGCAGAAATTTCAATGTACAATGATGTTTTTAAAAAAAACAGTCAAAATGTGCTCCACTCGGGCTGAAAACGCTGTTGGGGACATTTCATTAATGTTGACTATAAATCATAAACTAAGCATTTTTCAGCTGAAATAATGAATGTAGTCCTCTTAATTCTTGCTTCTAAAGCATACGCAAGCAGAAATTTCAATGTACAATGATGTTTTTTAAAAAACGGTCAAAATGTGCTCCACTCGGGCTGAAAACGCTTGTTCGGAACATTTCCTTAATGTTGACTATAAATCATAAACTAAGCATTTTTCAGCTGAAATAATGAATGTAGTCCTCTTAATTCTTGCTTCTAAAGCATACGCAAGCAGAAATTTCAATGTACAATGATGTTTTTAAAAAAACAGTCAAAATGTGCTCCACTCGGGCTGAAAACGCTTGTTCGGAACATTTCCTTAATGTTGACTATAAATCATAAACTAAGCATTTTTCAGCTGAAATAATGAATGTAGTCCTCTTAATTCTTGCTTCTAAAGCATACGCAAGCAGAAATTTCAATGTACAATGATGTTTTTAAAAAAAACAGTCAAAATGTGCTCCACTCGGGCTGAAAACGCTGTTGGGGACATTTCATTAATGTTGACTACAAATCAAAAACTAAGCATTTTTCAGCTGAAATAATGAATGTAGTCCTCTTAATTCTTGCTTCTAAAGCATTCGCAAGCAGAAATTTCAATGTACAATGATGTTTTTAAAAAAACAGTCAAAATGTGCTCCACTCGGGCTGAAAACGCTGTTGGGGACATTTCATTAATGTTGACTATAAATCATAAACTAAGCATTTTTCAGCTGAAATAATGAATGTAGTCCTCTTAATTCTTGCTTCTAAAGCATACGCAAGCAGAAATTTCAATGTACAATGATGTTTTTAAAAAAACAGTCAAAATGTGCTCCACTCGGGCTGAAAACGCTTGTTTGGGACATGACATTAATGTTGACTATAAATCATAAACTAAGCATTTTTCAGCTGAAATAATGAATGTAGTCCTCTTAATTCTTGCTTCTAAAGCATACGCAAGCAGAAATTTCAATGTACAATGATGTTTTTAAAAAAACAGTCAAAATGTGCTCCACTCGGGCTGAAAACGCTTGTTCGGAACATTTCCTTAATGTTGACTATAAATCATAAACTAAGCATTTTTCAGCTGAAATAATGAATGTAGTCCTCTTAATTCTTGCTTCTAAAGCATACGCAAGCAGAAATTTCAATGTACAATGATGTTTTTAAAAAAAACAGTCAAAATGTGCTCCACTCGGGCTGAAAACGCTGTTGGGGACATTTCATTAATGTTGACTACAAATCAAAAACTAAGCATTTTTCAGCTGAAATAATGAATGTAGTCCTCTTAATTCTTGCTTCTAAAGCATTCGCAAGCAGAAATTTCAATGTACAATGATGTTTTTAAAAAAACAGTCAAAATGTGCTCCACTCGGGCTGAAAACGCTGTTGGGGACATTTCATTAATGTTGACTATAAATCATAAACTAAGCATTTTTCAGCTGAAATAATGAATGTAGTCCTCTTAATTCTTGCTTCTAAAGCATACGCAAGCAGAAATTTCAATGTACAATGATGTTTTTAAAAAAACAGTCAAAATGTGCTCCACTCGGGCTGAAAACGCTTGTTTGGGACATGACATTAATGTTGACTATAAATCATAAACTAAGCATTTTTCAGCTGAAATAATGAATGTAGTCCTCTTAATTCTTGCTTCTAAAGCATACGCAAGCAGAAATTTCAATGTACAATGATGTTTTTAAAAAAACGGTCAAAATGTGCTCCACTCGGGCTGAAAACGCTTGTTCGGAACATTTCCTTAATGTTGACTATAAATCATAAACTAAGCATTTTTCAGCTGAAATAATGAATGTAGTCCTCTTAATTCTTGCTTCTAAAGCATACGCAAGCAGAAATTTCAATGTACAATGATGTTTTTAAAAAAAACAGTCAAAATGCGCTCCACTCGGGCTGAAAACGCTGTTGGGGACATTTCATTAATGTTGACTATAAATCATAAACTAAGCATTTTTCAGCTGAAATAATGAATGTAGTCCTCTTAATTCTTGCTTCTAAAGCATACGCAAGCAGAAATTTCAATGTACAATGATGTTTTTAAAAAAACGGTCAAAATGTGCTCCACTCGGGCTGAAAACGCTAGTTCGGAACATTTCCTTAATGTTGACTATAAATCATAAACTAAGCATTTTTCAGCTGAAATAATGAATGTAGTCCTCTTAATTCTTGCTTCTAAAGCATACGCAAGCAGAAATTTCAATGTACAATGATGATTTTAAAAAAAACAGTCAAAATGTGCTCCACTCGGGCTGAAAACGCTGTTGGGGACATTTCATTAATGTTGACTACAAATCAAAAACTAAGCATTTTTCAGCTGAAATAATGAATGTAGTCCTCTTAATTCTTGCTTCTAAAGCATTCGCAAGCAGAAATTTCAATGTACAATGATGTTTTTAAAAAAACAGTCAAAATGTGCTCCACTCGGGCTGAAAACGCTGTTGGGGACATTTCATTAATGTTGACTATAAATCATAAACTAAGCATTTTTCAGCTGAAATAATGAATGTAGTCCTCTTAATTCTTGCTTCTAAAGCATACGCAAGCAGAAATTTCAATGTACAATGATGTTTTTAAAAAAACGGTCAAAATGTGCTCCACTCGGGCTGAAAACGCTTGTTTGGGACATTACATTAATGTTGACTATAAATCATAAACTAAGCATTTTTCAGCTGAAATAATGAATGTAGTCCTCTTAATTCTTGCTTCTAAAGCATACGCAAACAGAAATTTCAATGTACAATGATGTTTTTTAAAAAACGGTCAAAATGTGCTCCACTCGGGCTGAAAACGCTTGTTCGGAACATTTCCTTAATGTTGACTATAAATCATAAACTAAGCATTTTTCAGCTGAAATAATGAATGTAGTCCTCTTAATTCTTGCTTCTAAAGCATACGCAAGCAGAAATTTCAATGTACAATGATGTTTTTAAAAAAAACAGTCAAAATGCGCTCCACTCGGGCTGAAAACGCTGTTGGGGACATTTCATTAATGTTGACTACAAATCAAAAACTAAGCATTTTTCAGCTGAAATAATGAATGTAGTCCTCTTAATTCTTGCTTCTAAAGCATACGCAAGCAGAAATTTCAATGTACAATGATGTTTTTAAAAAAACAGTCAAAATGTGCTCCACTCGGGCTGAAAACGCTTGTTTGGAACATTTCATTAATGTTGACTATAAATCATAAACTCAGCATTTTTTAGCTGAAATAATGAATGTAGTCCTCTTAATTCTTGCTTCTAAAGCATACGCAAGCAGAAATTTCAATGTACAATGATGTTTTTAAAAAAACAGTCAAAATGTGCTCCACTCGGGCTGAAAACGCTTGTTTGGGACATGACATTAATGTTGACTATAAATCATAAACTAAGCATTTTTCAGCTGAAATAATGAAAGTAGTCCTCTTAATTCTTGCTTCTAAAGCATACGCAAGCAGAAATTTCAATGTACAATGATGTTTTTAAAAAAAGGGTCAAAATGTGCTCCACTCGGGCTGAAAACGCTTGTTTGGAACATTTCATTAATGTTGACTATAAATCATAAACTAAGCATTTTTCAGCTGAAATAATGAATGTAGTCCTCTTAATTCTTGCTTCTAAAGCATACGCAAGCAGAAATTTCAATGTACAATGATGTTTTTAAAAAAAACAGTCAAAATGTGCTCCACTCGGGCTGAAAACGCTGTTGGGGACATTTCATTAATGTTGACTATAAATCATAAACTAAGCATTTTTCAGCTGAAATAATGAATGTAGTCCTCTTAATTCTTGCTTCTAAAGCATACGCAAGCAGAAATTTCAATGTACAATGATGTTTTTTAAAAAACGGTCAAAATGTGCTCCACTCGGGCTGAAAACGCTTGTTCGGAACATTTCCTTAATGTTGACTATAAATCATAAACTAAGCATTTTTCAGCTGAAATAATGAATGTAGTCCTCTTAATTCTTGCTTCTAAAGCATACGCAAGCAGAAATTTCAATGTACAATGATGTTTTTAAAAAAAACAGTCAAAATGTGCTCCACTCGGGCTGAAAACGCTGTTGGGGACATTTCATTAATGTTGACTACAAATCAAAAACTAAGCATTTTTCAGCTGAAATAATGAATGTAGTCCTCTTAATTCTTGCTTCTAAAGCATACGCAAGCAGAAATTTCAATGTACAATGATGTTTTTAAAAAAACAGTCAAAATGTGCTCCACTCGGGCTGAAAACGCTTGTTCGGAACATTTCCTTAATGTTGACTATAAATCATAAACTAAGCATTTTTCAGCTGAAATAATGAATGTAGTCCTCTTAATTCTTGCTTCTAAAGCATACGCAAGCAGAAATTTCAATGTACAATGATGTTTTTAAAAAAAACAGTCAAAATGTGCTCCACTCGGGCTGAAAACGCTGTTGGGGACATTTCATTAATGTTGACTACAAATCAAAAACTAAGCATTTTTCAGCTGAAATAATGAATGTAGTCCTCTTAATTCTTGCTTCTAAAGCATTCGCAAGCAGAAATTTCAATGTACAATGATGTTTTTAAAAAAACAGTCAAAATGTGCTCCACTCGGGCTGAAAACGCTGTTGGGGACATTTCATTAATGTTGACTATAAATCATAAACTAAGCATTTTTCAGCTGAAATAATGAATGTAGTCCTCTTAATTCTTGCTTCTAAAGCATACGCAAGCAGAAATTTCAATGTACAATGATGTTTTTAAAAAAACAGTCAAAATGTGCTCCACTCGGGCTGAAAACGCTTGTTTGGGACATGACATTAATGTTGACTATAAATCATAAACTAAGCATTTTTCAGCTGAAATAATGAATGTAGTCCTCTTAATTCTTGCTTCTAAAGCATACGCAAGCAGAAATTTCAATGTACAATGATGTTTTTAAAAAAACGGTCAAAATGTGCTCCACTCGGGCTGAAAACGCTTGTTCGGAACATTTCCTTAATGTTGACTATAAATCATAAACTAAGCATTTTTCAGCTGAAATAATGAATGTAGTCCTCTTAATTCTTGCTTCTAAAGCATACGCAAGCAGAAATTTCAATGTACAATGATGTTTTTTAAAAAACGGTCAAAATGTGCTCCACTCGGGCTGAAAACGCTTGTTCGGAACATTTCCTTAATGTTGACTATAAATCATAAACTAAGCATTTTTCAGCTGAAATAATGAATGTAGTCCTCTTAATTCTTGCTTCTAAAGCATACGCAAGCAGAAATTTCAATGTACAATGATGTTTTTAAAAAAAACAGTCAAAATGTGCTCCACTCGGGCTGAAAACGCTGTTGGGGACATTTCATTAATGTTGACTACAAATCAAAAACTAAGCATTTTTCAGCTGAAATAATGAATGTAGTCCTCTTAATTCTTGCTTCTAAAGCATACGCAAGCAGAAATTTCAATGTACAATGATGTTTTTAAAAAAACAGTCAAAATGTGCTCCACTCGGGCTGAAAACGCTTGTTCGGAACATTTCCTTAATGTTGACTATAAATCAAAAACTAAGCATTTTTCAGCTGAAATAATGAATGTAGTCCTCTTAATTCTTGCTTCTAAAGCATACGCAAGCAGAAATTTCAATGTACAATGATGTTTTTAAAAAAACAGTCAAAATGTGCTCCACTCGGGCTGAAAACGCTTGTTTGGAACATTTCATTAATGTTGACTATAAATCATAAACTAAGCATTTTTCAGCTGAAATAATGAATGTAGTCCTCTTAATTCTTGCTTCTAAAGCATACGCAAGCAGAAATTTCAATGTACAATGATGTTTTTAAAAAAACAGTCAAAATGTGCTCCACTCGGGCTGAAAACGCTTGTTTGGGACATGACATTAATGTTGACTATAAATCATAAACTAAGCATTTTTCAGCTGAAATAATGAAAGTAGTCCTCTTAATTCTTGCTTCTAAAGCATACGCAAGCAGAAATTTCAATGTACAATGATGTTTTTAAAAAAAGGGTCAAAATGTGCTCCACTCGGGCTGAAAACGCTTGTTTGGAACATTTCATTAATGTTGACTATAAATCATAAACTAAGCATTTTTCAGCTGAAATAATGAATGTAGTCCTCTTAATTCTTGCTTCTAAAGCATACGCAAGCAGAAATTTCAATGTACAATGATGTTTTTAAAAAAAACAGTCAAAATGTGCTCCACTCGGGCTGAAAACGCTGTTGGGGACATTTCATTAATGTTGACTATAAATCATAAACTAAGCATTTTTCAGCTGAAATAATGAATGTAGTCCTCTTAATTCTTGCTTCTAAAGCATACGCAAGCAGAAATTTCAATGTACAATGATGTTTTTTAAAAAACGGTCAAAATGTGCTCCACTCGGGCTGAAAACGCTTGTTCGGAACATTTCCTTAATGTTGACTATAAATCATAAACTAAGCATTTTTCAGCTGAAATAATGAATGTAGTCCTCTTAATTCTTGCTTCTAAAGCATACGCAAGCAGAAATTTCAATGTACAATGATGTTTTTAAAAAAAACAGTCAAAATGTGCTCCACTCGGGCTGAAAACGCTGTTGGGGACATTTCATTAATGTTGACTACAAATCAAAAACTAAGCATTTTTCAGCTGAAATAATGAATGTAGTCCTCTTAATTCTTGCTTCTAAAGCATACGCAAGCAGAAATTTCAATGTACAATGATGTTTTTAAAAAAACAGTCAAAATGTGCTCCACTCGGGCTGAAAACGCTTGTTCGGAACATTTCCTTAATGTTGACTATAAATCATAAACTAAGCATTTTTCAGCTGAAATAATGAATGTAGTCCTCTTAATTCTTGCTTCTAAAGCATACGCAAGCAGAAATTTCAATGTACAATGATGTTTTTAAAAAAAACAGTCAAAATGTGCTCCACTCGGGCTGAAAACGCTGTTGGGGACATTTCATTAATGTTGACTACAAATCAAAAACTAAGCATTTTTCAGCTGAAATAATGAATGTAGTCCTCTTAATTCTTGCTTCTAAAGCATTCGCAAGCAGAAATTTCAATGTACAATGATGTTTTTAAAAAAACAGTCAAAATGTGCTCCACTCGGGCTGAAAACGCTGTTGGGGACATTTCATTAATGTTGACTATAAATCATAAACTAAGCATTTTTCAGCTGAAATAATGAATGTAGTCCTCTTAATTCTTGCTTCTAAAGCATACGCAAGCAGAAATTTCAATGTACAATGATGTTTTTAAAAAAACAGTCAAAATGTGCTCCACTCGGGCTGAAAACGCTTGTTTGGGACATGACATTAATGTTGACTATAAATCATAAACTAAGCATTTTTCAGCTGAAATAATGAATGTAGTCCTCTTAATTCTTGCTTCTAAAGCATACGCAAGCAGAAATTTCAATGTACAATGATGTTTTTAAAAAAACGGTCAAAATGTGCTCCACTCGGGCTGAAAACGCTTGTTCGGAACATTTCCTTAATGTTGACTATAAATCATAAACTAAGCATTTTTCAGCTGAAATAATGAATGTAGTCCTCTTAATTCTTGCTTCTAAAGCATACGCAAGCAGAAATTTCAATGTACAATGATGTTTTTAAAAAAAACAGTCAAAATGCGCTCCACTCGGGCTGAAAACGCTGTTGGGGACATTTCATTAATGTTGACTATAAATCATAAACTAAGCATTTTTCAGCTGAAATAATGAATGTAGTCCTCTTAATTCTTGCTTCTAAAGCATACGCAAGCAGAAATTTCAATGTACAATGATGTTTTTAAAAAAACGGTCAAAATGTGCTCCACTCGGGCTGAAAACGCTAGTTCGGAACATTTCCTTAATGTTGACTATAAATCATAAACTAAGCATTTTTCAGCTGAAATAATGAATGTAGTCCTCTTAATTCTTGCTTCTAAAGCATACGCAAGCAGAAATTTCAATGTACAATGATGTTTTTAAAAAAAACAGTCAAAATGTGCTCCACTCGGGCTGAAAACGCTGTTGGGGACATTTCATTAATGTTGACTACAAATCAAAAACTAAGCATTTTTCAGCTGAAATAATGAATGTAGTCCTCTTAATTCTTGCTTCTAAAGCATTCGCAAGCAGAAATTTCAATGTACAATGATGTTTTTAAAAAAACAGTCAAAATGTGCTCCACTCGGGCTGAAAACGCTGTTGGGGACATTTCATTAATGTTGACTATAAATCATAAACTAAGCATTTTTCAGCTGAAATAATGAATGTAGTCCTCTTAATTCTTGCTTCTAAAGCATACGCAAGCAGAAATTTCAATGTACAATGATGTTTTTAAAAAAACGGTCAAAATGTGCTCCACTCGGGCTGAAAACGCTTGTTTGGGACATTACATTAATGTTGACTATAAATCATAAACTAAGCATTTTTCAGCTGAAATAATGAATGTAGTCCTCTTAATTCTTGCTTCTAAAGCATACGCAAACAGAAATTTCAATGTACAATGATGTTTTTTAAAAAACGGTCAAAATGTGCTCCACTCGGGCTGAAAACGCTTGTTCGGAACATTTCCTTAATGTTGACTATAAATCATAAACTAAGCATTTTTCAGCTGAAATAATGAATGTAGTCCTCTTAATTCTTGCTTCTAAAGCATACGCAAGCAGAAATTTCAATGTACAATGATGTTTTTAAAAAAAACAGTCAAAATGCGCTCCACTCGGGCTGAAAACGCTGTTGGGGACATTTCATTAATGTTGACTACAAATCAAAAACTAAGCATTTTTCAGCTGAAATAATGAATGTAGTCCTCTTAATTCTTGCTTCTAAAGCATACGCAAGCAGAAATTTCAATGTACAATGATGTTTTTAAAAAAAGGGTCAAAATGTGCTCCACTCGGGCTGAAAACGCTTGTTTGGAACATTTCATTAATGTTGACTATAAATCATAAACTAAGCATTTTTCAGCTGAAATAATGAATGTAGTCCTCTTAATTCTTGCTTCTAAAGCATACGCAAGCAGAAATTTCAATGTACAATGATGTTTTTAAAAAAACAGTCAAAATGTGCTCCACTCGGGCTGAAAACGCTTGTTTGGGACATGACATTAATGTTGACTATAAATCATAAACTAAGCATTTTTCAGCTGAAATAATGAATGTAGTCCTCTTAATTCTTGCTTCTAAAGCATACGCAAGCAGAAATTTCAATGTACAATGATGTTTTTAAAAAAACAGTCAAAATGTGCTCCACTCGGGCTGAAAACGCTTGTTTGGGACATTACATTAATGTTGACTATAAATCATAAACTAAGCATTTTTCAGCTGAAATAATGAATGTAGTCCTCTTAATTCTTGCTTCTAAAGCATACGCAAAAAGAAATTTCAATGTACAATGATGTTTTTTAAAAAACGGTCAAAATGTGCTCCACTCGGGCTGAAAACGCTTGTTCGGAACATTTCCTTAATGTTGACTATAAATCATAAACTAAGCATTTTTCAGCTGAAATAATGAATGTAGTCCTCTTAATTCTTGCTTCTAAAGCATACGCAAGCAGAAATTTCAATGTACAATGATGTTTTTAAAAAAAACAGTCAAAATGCGCTCCACTCGGGCTGAAAACGCTGTTGGGGACATTTCATTAATGTTGACTACAAATCAAAAACTAAGCATTTTTCAGCTGAAATAATGAATGTAGTCCTCTTAATTCTTGCTTCTAAAGCATACGCAAGCAGAAATTTCAATGTACAATGATGTTTTTAAAAAAAGGGTCAAAATGTGCTCCACTCGGGCTGAAAACGCTTGTTTGGAACATTTCATTAATGTTGACTATAAATCATAAACTAAGCATTTTTCAGCTGAAATAATGAATGTAGTCCTCTTAATTCTTGCTTCTAAAGCATACGCAAGCAGAAATTTCAATGTACAATGATGTTTTTAAAAAAAGGGTCAAAATGTGCTCCACTCGGGCTGAAAACGCTTGTTTGGAACATTTCATTAATGTTGACTATAAATCATAAACTAAGCATTTTTCAGCTGAAATAATGAATGTAGTCCTCTTAATTCTTGCTTCTAAAGCATACGCAAGCAGAAATTTCAATGTACAATGATGTTTTTAAAAAAACAGTCAAAATGTGCTCCACTCGGGCTGAAAACGCTTGTTTGGGACATGACATTAATGTTGACTATAAATCATAAACTAAGCATTTTTCAGCTGAAATAATGAATGTAGTCCTCTTAATTCTTGCTTCTAAAGCATACGCAAGCAGAAATTTCAATGTACAATGATGTTTTTAAAAAAAGGGTCAAAATGTGCTCCACTCGGGCTGAAAACGCTTGTTTGGGACATTACATTAATGTTGACTATAAATCATAAACTAAGCATTTTTCAGCTGAAATAATGAATGTAGTCCTCTTAATTCTTGCTTCTAAAGCATACGCAAAAAGAAATTTCAATGTACAATGATGTTTTTTAAAAAACGGTCAAAATGTGCTCCACTCGGGCTGAAAACGCTTGTTCGGAACATTTCCTTAATGTTGACTATAAATCATAAACTAAGCATTTTTCAGCTGAAATAATGAATGTAGTCCTCTTAATTCTTGCTTCTAAAGCATACGCAAGCAGAAATTTCAATGTACAATGATGTTTTTAAAAAAAACAGTCAAAATGCGCTCCACTCGGGCTGAAAACGCTGTTGGGGACATTTCATTAATGTTGACTACAAATCAAAAACTAAGCATTTTTCAGCTGAAATAATGAATGTAGTCCTCTTAATTCTTGCTTCTAAAGCATACGCAAGCAGAAATTTCAATGTACAATGATGTTTTTAAAAAAAGGGTCAAAATGTGCTCCACTCGGGCTGAAAACGCTTGTTTGGAACATTTCATTAATGTTGACTATAAATCATAAACTAAGCATTTTTCAGCTGAAATAATGAATGTAGTCCTCTTAATTCTTGCTTCTAAAGCATACGCAAGCAGAAATTTCAATGTACAATGATGTTTTTAAAAAAAGGGTCAAAATGTGCTCCACTCGGGCTGAAAACGCTTGTTTGGAACATTTCATTAATGTTGACTATAAATCATAAACTAAGCATTTTTCAGCTGAAATAATGAATGTAGTCCTCTTAATTCTTGCTTCTAAAGCATACGCAAGCAGAAATTTCAATGTACAATGATGTTTTTAAAAAAACGGTCAAAATGTGCTCCACTCGGGCTGAAAACGCTTGTTTGGGACATTACATTAATGTTGACTATAAATCATAAACTAAGCATTTTTCAGCTGAAATAATGAATGTAGTCCTCTTAATTCTTGCTTCTAAAGCATACGCAAACAGAAATTTCAATGTACAATGATGTTTTTTAAAAAACGGTCAAAATGTGCTCCACTCGGGCTGAAAACGCTTGTTCGGAACATTTCCTTAATGTTGACTATAAATCATAAACTAAGCATTTTTCAGCTGAAATAATGAATGTAGTCCTCTTAATTCTTGCTTCTAAAGCATATGCAAGCAGAAATTTCAATGTACAATGATGTTTTTAAAAAAAACAGTCAAAATGCGCTCCACTCGGGCTGAAAACGCTGTTGGGGACATTTCATTAATGTTGACTACAAATCAAAAACTAAGCATTTTTCAGCTGAAATAATGAATGTAGTCCTCTTAATTCTTGCTTCTAAAGCATACGCAAGCAGAAATTTCAATGTACAATGATGTTTTTAAAAAAAGGGTCAAAATGTGCTCCACTCGGGCTGAAAACGCTTGTTTGGAACATTTCATTAATGTTGACTATAAATCATAAACTAAGCATTTTTCAGCTGAAATAATGAATGTAGTCCTCTTAATTCTTGCTTCTAAAGCATACGCAAGCAGAAATTTCAATGTACAATGATGTTTTTAAAAAAACAGTCAAAATGTGCTCCACTCGGGCTGAAAACGCTTGTTTGGGACATGACATTAATGTTGACTATAAATCATAAACTAAGCATTTTTCAGCTGAAATAATGAATGTAGTCCTCTTAATTCTTGCTTCTAAAGCATACGCAAGCAGAAATTTCAATGTACAATGATGTTTTTAAAAAAAACAGTCAAAATGTGCTCCACTCGGGCTGAAAACGCTGTTGGGGACATTTCATTAATGTTGACTATAAATCATAAACTAAGCATTTTTCAGCTGAAATAATGAATGTAGTCCTCTTAATTCTTGCTTCTAAAGCATACGCAAGCAGAAATTTCAATGTACAATGATGTTTTTTAAAAAACGGTCAAAATGTGCTCCACTCGGGCTGAAAACGCTTGTTCGGAACATTTCCTTAATGTTGACTATAAATCATAAACTAAGCATTTTTCAGCTGAAATAATGAATGTAGTCCTCTTAATTCTTGCTTCTAAAGCATACGCAAGCAGAAATTTCAATGTACAATGATGTTTTTAAAAAAACAGTCAAAATGTGCTCCACTCGGGCTGAAAACGCTTGTTCGGAACATTTCCTTAATGTTGACTATAAATCATAAACTAAGCATTTTTCAGCTGAAATAATGAATGTAGTCCTCTTAATTCTTGCTTCTAAAGCATACGCAAGCAGAAATTTCAATGTACAATGATGTTTTTAAAAAAAACAGTCAAAATGTGCTCCACTCGGGCTGAAAACGCTGTTGGGGACATTTCATTAATGTTGACTACAAATCAAAAACTAAGCATTTTTCAGCTGAAATAATGAATGTAGTCCTCTTAATTCTTGCTTCTAAAGCATTCGCAAGCAGAAATTTCAATGTACAATGATGTTTTTAAAAAAACAGTCAAAATGTGCTCCACTCGGGCTGAAAACGCTGTTGGGGACATTTCATTAATGTTGACTATAAATCATAAACTAAGCATTTTTCAGCTGAAATAATGAATGTAGTCCTCTTAATTCTTGCTTCTAAAGCATACGCAAGCAGAAATTTCAATGTACAATGATGTTTTTAAAAAAACAGTCAAAATGTGCTCCACTCGGGCTGAAAACGCTTGTTTGGGACATGACATTAATGTTGACTATAAATCATAAACTAAGCATTTTTCAGCTGAAATAATGAATGTAGTCCTCTTAATTCTTGCTTCTAAAGCATACGCAAGCAGAAATTTCAATGTACAATGATGTTTTTAAAAAAACGGTCAAAATGTGCTCCACTCGGGCTGAAAACGCTTGTTCGGAACATTTCCTTAATGTTGACTATAAATCATAAACTAAGCATTTTTCAGCTGAAATAATGAATGTAGTCCTCTTAATTCTTGCTTCTAAAGCATACGCAAGCAGAAATTTCAATGTACAATGATGTTTTTAAAAAAAACAGTCAAAATGCGCTCCACTCGGGCTGAAAACGCTGTTGGGGACATTTCATTAATGTTGACTATAAATCATAAACTAAGCATTTTTCAGCTGAAATAATGAATGTAGTCCTCTTAATTCTTGCTTCTAAAGCATACGCAAGCAGAAATTTCAATGTACAATGATGTTTTTAAAAAAACGGTCAAAATGTGCTCCACTCGGGCTGAAAACGCTAGTTCGGAACATTTCCTTAATGTTGACTATAAATCATAAACTAAGCATTTTTCAGCTGAAATAATGAATGTAGTCCTCTTAATTCTTGCTTCTAAAGCATACGCAAGCAGAAATTTCAATGTACAATGATGTTTTTAAAAAAAACAGTCAAAATGTGCTCCACTCGGGCTGAAAACGCTGTTGGGGACATTTCATTAATGTTGACTACAAATCAAAAACTAAGCATTTTTCAGCTGAAATAATGAATGTAGTCCTCTTAATTCTTGCTTCTAAAGCATTCGCAAGCAGAAATTTCAATGTACAATGATGTTTTTAAAAAAACAGTCAAAATGTGCTCCACTCGGGCTGAAAACGCTGTTGGGGACATTTCATTAATGTTGACTATAAATCATAAACTAAGCATTTTTCAGCTGAAATAATGAATGTAGTCCTCTTAATTCTTGCTTCTAAAGCATACGCAAGCAGAAATTTCAATGTACAATGATGTTTTTAAAAAAACGGTCAAAATGTGCTCCACTCGGGCTGAAAACGCTTGTTTGGGACATTACATTAATGTTGACTATAAATCATAAACTAAGCATTTTTCAGCTGAAATAATGAATGTAGTCCTCTTAATTCTTGCTTCTAAAGCATACGCAAACAGAAATTTCAATGTACAATGATGTTTTTTAAAAAACGGTCAAAATGTGCTCCACTCGGGCTGAAAACGCTTGTTCGGAACATTTCCTTAATGTTGACTATAAATCATAAACTAAGCATTTTTCAGCTGAAATAATGAATGTAGTCCTCTTAATTCTTGCTTCTAAAGCATACGCAAGCAGAAATTTCAATGTACAATGATGTTTTTAAAAAAAACAGTCAAAATGCGCTCCACTCGGGCTGAAAACGCTGTTGGGGACATTTCATTAATGTTGACTACAAATCAAAAACTAAGCATTTTTCAGCTGAAATAATGAATGTAGTCCTCTTAATTCTTGCTTCTAAAGCATACGCAAGCAGAAATTTCAATGTACAATGATGTTTTTAAAAAAACAGTCAAAATGTGCTCCACTCGGGCTGAAAACGCTTGTTTGGAACATTTCATTAATGTTGACTATAAATCATAAACTCAGCATTTTTTAGCTGAAATAATGAATGTAGTCCTCTTAATTCTTGCTTCTAAAGCATACGCAAGCAGAAATTTCAATGTACAATGATGTTTTTAAAAAAACAGTCAAAATGTGCTCCACTCGGGCTGAAAACGCTTGTTTGGGACATGACATTAATGTTGACTATAAATCATAAACTAAGCATTTTTCAGCTGAAATAATGAAAGTAGTCCTCTTAATTCTTGCTTCTAAAGCATACGCAAGCAGAAATTTCAATGTACAATGATGTTTTTAAAAAAAGGGTCAAAATGTGCTCCACTCGGGCTGAAAACGCTTGTTTGGAACATTTCATTAATGTTGACTATAAATCATAAACTAAGCATTTTTCAGCTGAAATAATGAATGTAGTCCTCTTAATTCTTGCTTCTAAAGCATACGCAAGCAGAAATTTCAATGTACAATGATGTTTTTAAAAAAAACAGTCAAAATGTGCTCCACTCGGGCTGAAAACGCTGTTGGGGACATTTCATTAATGTTGACTATAAATCATAAACTAAGCATTTTTCAGCTGAAATAATGAATGTAGTCCTCTTAATTCTTGCTTCTAAAGCATACGCAAGCAGAAATTTCAATGTACAATGATGTTTTTTAAAAAACGGTCAAAATGTGCTCCACTCGGGCTGAAAACGCTTGTTCGGAACATTTCCTTAATGTTGACTATAAATCATAAACTAAGCATTTTTCAGCTGAAATAATGAATGTAGTCCTCTTAATTCTTGCTTCTAAAGCATACGCAAGCAGAAATTTCAATGTACAATGATGTTTTTAAAAAAAACAGTCAAAATGTGCTCCACTCGGGCTGAAAACGCTGTTGGGGACATTTCATTAATGTTGACTACAAATCAAAAACTAAGCATTTTTCAGCTGAAATAATGAATGTAGTCCTCTTAATTCTTGCTTCTAAAGCATACGCAAGCAGAAATTTCAATGTACAATGATGTTTTTAAAAAAACAGTCAAAATGTGCTCCACTCGGGCTGAAAACGCTTGTTCGGAACATTTCCTTAATGTTGACTATAAATCATAAACTAAGCATTTTTCAGCTGAAATAATGAATGTAGTCCTCTTAATTCTTGCTTCTAAAGCATACGCAAGCAGAAATTTCAATGTACAATGATGTTTTTAAAAAAAACAGTCAAAATGTGCTCCACTCGGGCTGAAAACGCTGTTGGGGACATTTCATTAATGTTGACTACAAATCAAAAACTAAGCGTTTTTCAGCTGAAATAATGAATGTAGTCCTCTTAATTCTTGCTTCTAAAGCATTCGCAAGCAGAAATTTCAATGTACAATGATGTTTTTAAAAAAACAGTCAAAATGTGCTCCACTCGGGCTGAAAACGCTGTTGGGGACATTTCATTAATGTTGACTATAAATCATAAACTAAGCATTTTTCAGCTGAAATAATGAATGTAGTCCTCTTAATTCTTGCTTCTAAAGCATTCGCAAGCAGAAATTTCAATGTACAATGATGTTTTTAAAAAAACAGTCAAAATGTGCTCCACTCGGGCTGAAAACGCTTGTTTGGGACATTACATTAATGTTGACTATAAATCATAAACTAAGCATTTTTCAGCTGAAATAATGAATGTAGTCCTCTTAATTCTTGCTTCTAAAGCATACGCAAGCAGAAATTTCAATGTACAATGATGTTTTTAAAAAAACAGTCAAAATGTGCTCCACTCGGGCTGAAAACGCTTGTTTGGGACATGACATTAATGTTGACTATAAATCATAAACTAAGCATTTTTCAGCTGAAATAATGAATGTAGTCCTCTTAATTCTTGCTTCTAAAGCATACGCAAGCAGAAATTTCAATGTACAATGATGTTTTTAAAAAAAGGGTCAAAATGTGCTCCACTCGGGCTGAAAACGCTTGTTTGGGACATTACATTAATGTTGACTATAAATCATAAACTAAGCATTTTTCAGCTGAAATAATGAATGTAGTCCTCTTAATTCTTGCTTCTAAAGCATACGCAAAAAGAAATTTCAATGTACAATGATGTTTTTTAAAAAACGGTCAAAATGTGCTCCACTCGGGCTGAAAACGCTTGTTCGGAACATTTCCTTAATGTTGACTATAAATCATAAACTAAGCATTTTTCAGCTGAAATAATGAATGTAGTCCTCTTAATTCTTGCTTCTAAAGCATACGCAAGCAGAAATTTCAATGTACAATGATGTTTTTAAAAAAAACAGTCAAAATGCGCTCCACTCGGGCTGAAAACGCTGTTGGGGACATTTCATTAATGTTGACTACAAATCAAAAACTAAGCATTTTTCAGCTGAAATAATGAATGTAGTCCTCTTAATTCTTGCTTCTAAAGCATACGCAAGCAGAAATTTCAATGTACAATGATGTTTTTAAAAAAAGGGTCAAAATGTGCTCCACTCGGGCTGAAAACGCTTGTTTGGAACATTTCATTAATGTTGACTATAAATCATAAACTAAGCATTTTTCAGCTGAAATAATGAATGTAGTCCTCTTAATTCTTGCTTCTAAAGCATACGCAAGCAGAAATTTCAATGTACAATGATGTTTTTAAAAAAAGGGTCAAAATGTGCTCCACTCGGGCTGAAAACGCTTGTTTGGAACATTTCATTAATGTTGACTATAAATCATAAACTAAGCATTTTTCAGCTGAAATAATGAATGTAGTCCTCTTAATTCTTGCTTCTAAAGCATACGCAAGCAGAAATTTCAATGTACAATGATGTTTTTAAAAAAACGGTCAAAATGTGCTCCACTCGGGCTGAAAACGCTTGTTTGGGACATTACATTAATGTTGACTATAAATCATAAACTAAGCATTTTTCAGCTGAAATAATGAATGTAGTCCTCTTAATTCTTGCTTCTAAAGCATACGCAAACAGAAATTTCAATGTACAATGATGTTTTTTAAAAAACGGTCAAAATGTGCTCCACTCGGGCTGAAAACGCTTGTTCGGAACATTTCCTTAATGTTGACTATAAATCATAAACTAAGCATTTTTCAGCTGAAATAATGAATGTAGTCCTCTTAATTCTTGCTTCTAAAGCATATGCAAGCAGAAATTTCAATGTACAATGATGTTTTTAAAAAAAACAGTCAAAATGCGCTCCACTCGGGCTGAAAACGCTGTTGGGGACATTTCATTAATGTTGACTACAAATCAAAAACTAAGCATTTTTCAGCTGAAATAATGAATGTAGTCCTCTTAATTCTTGCTTCTAAAGCATACGCAAGCAGAAATTTCAATGTACAATGATGTTTTTAAAAAAAGGGTCAAAATGTGCTCCACTCGGGCTGAAAACGCTTGTTTGGAACATTTCATTAATGTTGACTATAAATCATAAACTAAGCATTTTTCAGCTGAAATAATGAATGTAGTCCTCTTAATTCTTGCTTCTAAAGCATACGCAAGCAGAAATTTCAATGTACAATGATGTTTTTAAAAAAACAGTCAAAATGTGCTCCACTCGGGCTGAAAACGCTTGTTTGGGACATGACATTAATGTTGACTATAAATCATAAACTAAGCATTTTTCAGCTGAAATAATGAATGTAGTCCTCTTAATTCTTGCTTCTAAAGCATACGCAAGCAGAAATTTCAATGTACAATGATGTTTTTAAAAAAAGGGTCAAAATGTGCTCCACTCGGGCTGAAAACGCTTGTTTGGGACATTACATTAATGTTGACTATAAATCATAAACTAAGCATTTTTCAGCTGAAATAATGAATGTAGTCCTCTTAATTCTTGCTTCTAAAGCATACGCAAAAAGAAATTTCAATGTACAATGATGTTTTTTAAAAAACGGTCAAAATGTGCTCCACTCGGGCTGAAAACGCTTGTTCGGAACATTTCCTTAATGTTGACTATAAATCATAAACTAAGCATTTTTCAGCTGAAATAATGAATGTAGTCCTCTTAATTCTTGCTTCTAAAGCATACGCAAGCAGAAATTTCAATGTACAATGATGTTTTTAAAAAAAACAGTCAAAATGCGCTCCACTCGGGCTGAAAACGCTGTTGGGGACATTTCATTAATGTTGACTACAAATCAAAAACTAAGCATTTTTCAGCTGAAATAATGAATGTAGTCCTCTTAATTCTTGCTTCTAAAGCATACGCAAGCAGAAATTTCAATGTACAATGATGTTTTTAAAAAAAGGGTCAAAATGTGCTCCACTCGGGCTGAAAACGCTTGTTTGGAACATTTCATTAATGTTGACTATAAATCATAAACTAAGCATTTTTCAGCTGAAATAATGAATGTAGTCCTCTTAATTCTTGCTTCTAAAGCATACGCAAGCAGAAATTTCAATGTACAATGATGTTTTTAAAAAAAGGGTCAAAATGTGCTCCACTCGGGCTGAAAACGCTTGTTTGGAACATTTCATTAATGTTGACTATAAATCATAAACTAAGCATTTTTCAGCTGAAATAATGAATGTAGTCCTCTTAATTCTTGCTTCTAAAGCATACGCAAGCAGAAATTTCAATGTACAATGATGTTTTTAAAAAAACAGTCAAAATGTGCTCCACTCGGGCTGAAAACGCTTGTTTGGGACATGACATTAATGTTGACTATAAATCATAAACTAAGCATTTTTCAGCTGAAATAATGAATGTAGTCCTCTTAATTCTTGCTTCTAAAGCATACGCAAGCAGAAATTTCAATGTACAATGATGTTTTTAAAAAAAGGGTCAAAATGTGCTCCACTCGGGCTGAAAACGCTTGTTTGGAACATTTCCTTAATGTTGACTATAAATCATAAACTAAGCATTTTTCAGCTGAAATAATGAATGTAGTCCTCTTAATTCTTGCTTCTAAAGCATACGCAAGCAGAAATTTCAATGTACAATGATGTTTTTAAAAAAACAGTCAAAATGTGCTCCACTCGGGCTGAAAACGCTGTTGGGGACATTTCATTAATGTTGACTACAAATCAAAAACTAAGCATTTTTCAGCTGAAATAATGAATGTAGTCCTCTTAATTCTTGCTTCTAAAGCATTCGCAAGCAGAAATTTCAATGTACAATGATGTTTTTAAAAAAACAGTCAAAATGTGCTCCACTCGGGCTGAAAACGCTGTTGGGGACATTTCATTAATGTTGACTATAAATCATAAACTAAGCATTTTTCAGCTGAAATAATGAATGTAGTCCTCTTAATTCTTGCTTCTAAAGCATACGCAAGCAGAAATTTCAATGTACAATGATGTTTTTAAAAAAAACAGTCAAAATGTGCTCCACTCGGGCTGAAAACGCTGTTGGGGACATTTCATTAATGTTGACTACAAATCAAAAACTAAGCATTTTTCAGCTGAAATAATGAATGTAGTCCTCTTAATTCTTGCTTCTAAAGCATTCGCAAGCAGAAATTTCAATGTACAATGATGTTTTTAAAAAAACAGTCAAAATGTGCTCCACTCGGGCTGAAAACGCTGTTGGGGACATTTCATTAATGTTGACTATAAATCATAAACTAAGCATTTTTCAGCTGAAATAATGAATGTAGTCCTCTTAATTCTTGCTTCTAAAGCATACGCAAGCAGAAATTTCAATGTACAATGATGTTTTTAAAAAAACGGTCAAAATGTGCTCCACTCGGGCTGAAAACGCTTGTTTGGGACATTACATTAATGTTGACTATAAATCATAAACTAAGCATTTTTCAGCTGAAATAATGAATGTAGTCCTCTTAATTCTTGCTTCTAAAGCATACGCAAACAGAAATTTCAATGTACAATGATGTTTTTTAAAAAACGGTCAAAATGTGCTCCACTCGGGCTGAAAACGCTTGTTCGGAACATTTCCTTAATGTTGACTATAAATCATAAACTAAGCATTTTTCAGCTGAAATAATGAATGTAGTCCTCTTAATTCTTGCTTCTAAAGCATACGCAAGCAGAAATTTCAATGTACAATGATGTTTTTAAAAAAAACAGTCAAAATGCGCTCCACTCGGGCTGAAAACGCTGTTGGGGACATTTCATTAATGTTGACTACAAATCAAAAACTAAGCATTTTTCAGCTGAAATAATGAATGTAGTCCTCTTAATTCTTGCTTCTAAAGCATACGCAAGCAGAAATTTCAATGTACAATGATGTTTTTAAAAAAACAGTCAAAATGTGCTCCACTCGGGCTGAAAACGCTTGTTTGGAACATTTCATTAATGTTGACTATAAATCATAAACTCAGCATTTTTTAGCTGAAATAATGAATGTAGTCCTCTTAATTCTTGCTTCTAAAGCATACGCAAGCAGAAATTTCAATGTACAATGATGTTTTTAAAAAAACAGTCAAAATGTGCTCCACTCGGGCTGAAAACGCTTGTTTGGGACATGACATTAATGTTGACTATAAATCATAAACTAAGCATTTTTCAGCTGAAATAATGAAAGTAGTCCTCTTAATTCTTGCTTCTAAAGCATACGCAAGCAGAAATTTCAATGTACAATGATGTTTTTAAAAAAAGGGTCAAAATGTGCTCCACTCGGGCTGAAAACGCTTGTTTGGAACATTTCATTAATGTTGACTATAAATCATAAACTAAGCATTTTTCAGCTGAAATAATGAATGTAGTCCTCTTAATTCTTGCTTCTAAAGCATACGCAAGCAGAAATTTCAATGTACAATGATGTTTTTAAAAAAAACAGTCAAAATGTGCTCCACTCGGGCTGAAAACGCTGTTGGGGACATTTCATTAATGTTGACTATAAATCATAAACTAAGCATTTTTCAGCTGAAATAATGAATGTAGTCCTCTTAATTCTTGCTTCTAAAGCATACGCAAGCAGAAATTTCAATGTACAATGATGTTTTTTAAAAAACGGTCAAAATGTGCTCCACTCGGGCTGAAAACGCTTGTTCGGAACATTTCCTTAATGTTGACTATAAATCATAAACTAAGCATTTTTCAGCTGAAATAATGAATGTAGTCCTCTTAATTCTTGCTTCTAAAGCATACGCAAGCAGAAATTTCAATGTACAATGATGTTTTTAAAAAAAACAGTCAAAATGTGCTCCACTCGGGCTGAAAACGCTGTTGGGGACATTTCATTAATGTTGACTACAAATCAAAAACTAAGCATTTTTCAGCTGAAATAATGAATGTAGTCCTCTTAATTCTTGCTTCTAAAGCATACGCAAGCAGAAATTTCAATGTACAATGATGTTTTTAAAAAAAGGGTCAAAATGTGCTCCACTCGGGCTGAAAACGCTTGTTCGGAACATTTCCTTAATGTTGACTATAAATCATAAACTAAGCATTTTTCAGCTGAAATAATGAATGTAGTCCTCTTAATTCTTGCTTCTAAAGCATACGCAAGCAGAAATTTCAATGTACAATGATGTTTTTAAAAAAAACAGTCAAAATGTGCTCCACTCGGGCTGAAAACGCTGTTGGGGACATTTCATTAATGTTGACTACAAATCAAAAACTAAGCGTTTTTCAGCTGAAATAATGAATGTAGTCCTCTTAATTCTTGCTTCTAAAGCATTCGCAAGCAGAAATTTCAATGTACAATGATGTTTTTAAAAAAACAGTCAAAATGTGCTCCACTCGGGCTGAAAACGCTGTTGGGGACATTTCATTAATGTTGACTATAAATCATAAACTAAGCATTTTTCAGCTGAAATAATGAATGTAGTCCTCTTAATTCTTGCTTCTAAAGCATTCGCAAGCAGAAATTTCAATGTACAATGATGTTTTTAAAAAAACAGTCAAAATGTGCTCCACTCGGGCTGAAAACGCTTGTTTGGGACATTACATTAATGTTGACTATAAATCATAAACTAAGCATTTTTCAGCTGAAATAATGAATGTAGTCCTCTTAATTCTTGCTTCTAAAGCATACGCAAGCAGAAATTTCAATGTACAATGATGTTTTTAAAAAAACAGTCAAAATGTGCTCCACTCGGGCTGAAAACGCTTGTTTGGGACATGACATTAATGTTGACTATAAATCATAAACTAAGCATTTTTCAGCTGAAATAATGAATGTAGTCCTCTTAATTCTTGCTTCTAAAGCATACGCAAGCAGAAATTTCAATGTACAATGATGTTTTTAAAAAAAGGGTCAAAATGTGCTCCACTCGGGCTGAAAACGCTTGTTTGGGACATTACATTAATGTTGACTATAAATCATAAACTAAGCATTTTTCAGCTGAAATAATGAATGTAGTCCTCTTAATTCTTGCTTCTAAAGCATACGCAAAAAGAAATTTCAATGTACAATGATGTTTTTTAAAAAACGGTCAAAATGTGCTCCACTCGGGCTGAAAACGCTTGTTCGGAACATTTCCTTAATGTTGACTATAAATCATAAACTAAGCATTTTTCAGCTGAAATAATGAATGTAGTCCTCTTAATTCTTGCTTCTAAAGCATACGCAAGCAGAAATTTCAATGTACAATGATGTTTTTAAAAAAAACAGTCAAAATGCGCTCCACTCGGGCTGAAAACGCTGTTGGGGACATTTCATTAATGTTGACTACAAATCAAAAACTAAGCATTTTTCAGCTGAAATAATGAATGTAGTCCTCTTAATTCTTGCTTCTAAAGCATACGCAAGCAGAAATTTCAATGTACAATGATGTTTTTAAAAAAAGGGTCAAAATGTGCTCCACTCGGGCTGAAAACGCTTGTTTGGAACATTTCATTAATGTTGACTATAAATCATAAACTAAGCATTTTTCAGCTGAAATAATGAATGTAGTCCTCTTAATTCTTGCTTCTAAAGCATACGCAAGCAGAAATTTCAATGTACAATGATGTTTTTAAAAAAAGGGTCAAAATGTGCTCCACTCGGGCTGAAAACGCTTGTTTGGAACATTTCATTAATGTTGACTATAAATCATAAACTAAGCATTTTTCAGCTGAAATAATGAATGTAGTCCTCTTAATTCTTGCTTCTAAAGCATACGCAAGCAGAAATTTCAATGTACAATGATGTTTTTAAAAAAACGGTCAAAATGTGCTCCACTCGGGCTGAAAACGCTTGTTTGGGACATTACATTAATGTTGACTATAAATCATAAACTAAGCATTTTTCAGCTGAAATAATGAATGTAGTCCTCTTAATTCTTGCTTCTAAAGCATACGCAAGCAGAAATTTCAATGTACAATGATGTTTTTAAAAAAAACAGTCAAAATGTGCTCCACTCGGGCTGAAAACGCTGTTGGGGACATTTCATTAATGTTGACTACAAATCAAAAACTAAGCGTTTTTCAGCTGAAATAATGAATGTAGTCCTCTTAATTCTTGCTTCTAAAGCATACGCAAGCAGAAATTTCAATGTACAATGATGTTTTTAAAAAAACAGTCAAAATGTGCTCCACTCGGGCTGAAAACGCTTGTTTGGGACATGACATTAATGTTGACTATAAATCATAAACTAAGCATTTTTCAGCTGAAATAATGAATGTAGTCCTCTTAATTCTTGCTTCTAAAGCATACGCAAGCAGAAATTTCAATGTACAATGATGTTTTTAAAAAAACAGTCAAAATGTGCTCCACTCGGGCTGAAAACGCTTGTTTGGGACATTACATTAATGTTGACTATAAATCATAAACTAAGCATTTTTCAGCTGAAATAATGAAAGTAGTCCTCTTAATTCTTGCTTCTAAAGCATACGCAAGCAGAAATTTCAATGTACAATGATGTTTTTAAAAAAAGGGTCAAAATGTGCTCCACTCGGGCTGAAAACGCTTGTTTGGAACATTTCATTAATGTTGACTATAAATCATAAACTAAGCATTTTTCAGCTGAAATAATGAATGTAGTCCTCTTAATTCTTGCTTCTAAAGCATACGCAAGCAGAAATTTCAATGTACAATGATGTTTTTAAAAAAAACAGTCAAAATGTGCTCCACTCGGGCTGAAAACGCTGTTGGGGACATTTCATTAATGTTGACTATAAATCATAAACTAAGCATTTTTCAGCTGAAATAATGAATGTAGTCCTCTTAATTCTTGCTTCTAAAGCATACGCAAGCAGAAATTTCAATGTACAATGATGTTTTTTAAAAAACGGTCAAAATGTGCTCCACTCGGGCTGAAAACGCTTGTTCGGAACATTTCCTTAATGTTGACTATAAATCATAAACTAAGCATTTTTCAGCTGAAATAATGAATGTAGTCCTCTTAATTCTTGCTTCTAAAGCATACGCAAGCAGAAATTTCAATGTACAATGATGTTTTTAAAAAAAACAGTCAAAATGTGCTCCACTCGGGCTGAAAACGCTGTTGGGGACATTTCATTAATGTTGACTACAAATCAAAAACTAAGCATTTTTCAGCTGAAATAATGAATGTAGTCCTCTTAATTCTTGCTTCTAAAGCATACGCAAGCAGAAATTTCAATGTACAATGATGTTTTTAAAAAAACAGTCAAAATGTGCTCCACTCGGGCTGAAAACGCTTGTTCGGAACATTTCCTTAATGTTGACTATAAATCATAAACTAAGCATTTTTCAGCTGAAATAATGAATGTAGTCCTCTTAATTCTTGCTTCTAAAGCATACGCAAGCAGAAATTTCAATGTACAATGATGTTTTTAAAAAAAACAGTCAAAATGTGCTCCACTCGGGCTGAAAACGCTGTTGGGGACATTTCATTAATGTTGACTACAAATCAAAAACTAAGCATTTTTCAGCTGAAATAATGAATGTAGTCCTCTTAATTCTTGCTTCTAAAGCATTCGCAAGCAGAAATTTCAATGTACAATGATGTTTTTAAAAAAACAGTCAAAATGTGCTCCACTCGGGCTGAAAACGCTGTTGGGGACATTTCATTAATGTTGACTATAAATCATAAACTAAGCATTTTTCAGCTGAAATAATGAATGTAGTCCTCTTAATTCTTGCTTCTAAAGCATACGCAAGCAGAAATTTCAATGTACAATGATGTTTTTAAAAAAACAGTCAAAATGTGCTCCACTCGGGCTGAAAACGCTTGTTTGGGACATGACATTAATGTTGACTATAAATCATAAACTAAGCATTTTTCAGCTGAAATAATGAATGTAGTCCTCTTAATTCTTGCTTCTAAAGCATACGCAAGCAGAAATTTCAATGTACAATGATGTTTTTAAAAAAACGGTCAAAATGTGCTCCACTCGGGCTGAAAACGCTTGTTCGGAACATTTCCTTAATGTTGACTATAAATCATAAACTAAGCATTTTTCAGCTGAAATAATGAATGTAGTCCTCTTAATTCTTGCTTCTAAAGCATACGCAAGCAGAAATTTCAATGTACAATGATGTTTTTAAAAAAAACAGTCAAAATGCGCTCCACTCGGGCTGAAAACGCTGTTGGGGACATTTCATTAATGTTGACTATAAATCATAAACTAAGCATTTTTCAGCTGAAATAATGAATGTAGTCCTCTTAATTCTTGCTTCTAAAGCATACGCAAGCAGAAATTTCAATGTACAATGATGTTTTTAAAAAAACGGTCAAAATGTGCTCCACTCGGGCTGAAAACGCTAGTTCGGAACATTTCCTTAATGTTGACTATAAATCATAAACTAAGCATTTTTCAGCTGAAATAATGAATGTAGTCCTCTTAATTCTTGCTTCTAAAGCATACGCAAGCAGAAATTTCAATGTACAATGATGTTTTTAAAAAAAACAGTCAAAATGTGCTCCACTCGGGCTGAAAACGCTGTTGGGGACATTTCATTAATGTTGACTACAAATCAAAAACTAAGCATTTTTCAGCTGAAATAATGAATGTAGTCCTCTTAATTCTTGCTTCTAAAGCATTCGCAAGCAGAAATTTCAATGTACAATGATGTTTTTAAAAAAAACAGTCAAAATGCGCTCCACTCGGGCTGAAAACGCTGTTGGGGACATTTCATTAATGTTGACTACAAATCAAAAACTAAGCATTTTTCAGCTGAAATAATGAATGTAGTCCTCTTAATTCTTGCTTCTAAAGCATACGCAAGCAGAAATTTCAATGTACAATGATGTTTTTAAAAAAAACAGTCAAAATGCGCTCCACTCGGGCTGAAAACGCTGTTGGGGACATTTCATTAATGTTGACTACAAATCAAAAACTAAGCATTTTTCAGCTGAAATAATGAATGTAGTCCTCTTAATTCTTGCTTCTAAAGCATACGCAAGCAGAAATTTCAATGTACAATGATGTTTTTAAAAAAAGGGTCAAAATGTGCTCCACTCGGGCTGAAAACGCTTGTTTGGAACATTTCATTAATGTTGACTATAAATCATAAACTAAGCATTTTTCAGCTGAAATAATGAATGTAGTCCTCTTAATTCTTGCTTCTAAAGCATACGCAAGCAGAAATTTCAATGTACAATGATGTTTTTAAAAAAAGGGTCAAAATGTGCTCCACTCGGGCTGAAAACGCTTGTTTGGAACATTTCATTAATGTTGACTATAAATCATAAACTAAGCATTTTTCAGCTGAAATAATGAATGTAGTCCTCTTAATTCTTGCTTCTAAAGCATACGCAAGCAGAAATTTCAATGTACAATGATGTTTTTAAAAAAACAGTCAAAATGTGCTCCACTCGGGCTGAAAACGCTTGTTTGGGACATGACATTAATGTTGACTATAAATCATAAACTAAGCATTTTTCAGCTGAAATAATGAATGTAGTCCTCTTAATTCTTGCTTCTAAAGCATACGCAAGCAGAAATTTCAATGTACAATGATGTTTTTAAAAAAAGGGTCAAAATGTGCTCCACTCGGGCTGAAAACGCTTGTTTGGAACATTTCCTTAATGTTGACTATAAATCATAAACTAAGCATTTTTCAGCTGAAATAATGAATGTAGTCCTCTTAATTCTTGCTTCTAAAGCATACGCAAGCAGAAATTTCAATGTACAATGATGTTTTTAAAAAAACAGTCAAAATGTGCTCCACTCGGGCTGAAAACGCTGTTGGGGACATTTCATTAATGTTGACTACAAATCAAAAACTAAGCATTTTTCAGCTGAAATAATGAATGTAGTCCTCTTAATTCTTGCTTCTAAAGCATTCGCAAGCAGAAATTTCAATGTACAATGATGTTTTTAAAAAAACAGTCAAAATGTGCTCCACTCGGGCTGAAAACGCTGTTGGGGACATTTCATTAATGTTGACTATAAATCATAAACTAAGCATTTTTCAGCTGAAATAATGAATGTAGTCCTCTTAATTCTTGCTTCTAAAGCATACGCAAGCAGAAATTTCAATGTACAATGATGTTTTTAAAAAAACGGTCAAAATGTGCTCCACTCGGGCTGAAAACGCTTGTTCGGAACATTTCCTTAATGTTGACTATAAATCATAAACTAAGCATTTTTCAGCTGAAATAATGAATGTAGTCCTCTTAATTCTTGCTTCTAAAGCATACGCAAGCAGAAATTTCAATGTACAATGATGTTTTTAAAAAAAACAGTCAAAATGCGCTCCACTCGGGCTGAAAACGCTGTTGGGGACATTTCATTAATGTTGACTATAAATCATAAACTAAGCATTTTTCAGCTGAAATAATGAATGTAGTCCTCTTAATTCTTGCTTCTAAAGCATACGCAAGCAGAAATTTCAATGTACAATGATGTTTTTAAAAAAACGGTCAAAATGTGCTCCACTCGGGCTGAAAACGCTAGTTCGGAACATTTCCTTAATGTTGACTATAAATCATAAACTAAGCATTTTTCAGCTGAAATAATGAATGTAGTCCTCTTAATTCTTGCTTCTAAAGCATACGCAAGCAGAAATTTCAATGTACAATGATGTTTTTAAAAAAAACAGTCAAAATGTGCTCCACTCGGGCTGAAAACGCTGTTGGGGACATTTCATTAATGTTGACTACAAATCAAAAACTAAGCATTTTTCAGCTGAAATAATGAATGTAGTCCTCTTAATTCTTGCTTCTAAAGCATTCGCAAGCAGAAATTTCAATGTACAATGATGTTTTTAAAAAAAACAGTCAAAATGCGCTCCACTCGGGCTGAAAACGCTGTTGGGGACATTTCATTAATGTTGACTACAAATCAAAAACTAAGCATTTTTCAGCTGAAATAATGAATGTAGTCCTCTTAATTCTTGCTTCTAAAGCATACGCAAGCAGAAATTTCAATGTACAATGATGTTTTTAAAAAAAACAGTCAAAATGCGCTCCACTCGGGCTGAAAACGCTGTTGGGGACATTTCATTAATGTTGACTACAAATCAAAAACTAAGCATTTTTCAGCTGAAATAATGAATGTAGTCCTCTTAATTCTTGCTTCTAAAGCATACGCAAGCAGAAATTTCAATGTACAATGATGTTTTTAAAAAAAGGGTCAAAATGTGCTCCACTCGGGCTGAAAACGCTTGTTTGGAACATTTCATTAATGTTGACTATAAATCATAAACTAAGCATTTTTCAGCTGAAATAATGAATGTAGTCCTCTTAATTCTTGCTTCTAAAGCATACGCAAGCAGAAATTTCAATGTACAATGATGTTTTTAAAAAAAGGGTCAAAATGTGCTCCACTCGGGCTGAAAACGCTTGTTTGGAACATTTCATTAATGTTGACTATAAATCATAAACTAAGCATTTTTCAGCTGAAATAATGAATGTAGTCCTCTTAATTCTTGCTTCTAAAGCATACGCAAGCAGAAATTTCAATGTACAATGATGTTTTTAAAAAAACAGTCAAAATGTGCTCCACTCGGGCTGAAAACGCTTGTTTGGGACATGACATTAATGTTGACTATAAATCATAAACTAAGCATTTTTCAGCTGAAATAATGAATGTAGTCCTCTTAATTCTTGCTTCTAAAGCATACGCAAGCAGAAATTTCAATGTACAATGATGTTTTTAAAAAAAGGGTCAAAATGTGCTCCACTCGGGCTGAAAACGCTTGTTTGGAACATTTCCTTAATGTTGACTATAAATCATAAACTAAGCATTTTTCAGCTGAAATAATGAATGTAGTCCTCTTAATTCTTGCTTCTAAAGCATACGCAAGCAGAAATTTCAATGTACAATGATGTTTTTAAAAAAACAGTCAAAATGTGCTCCACTCGGGCTGAAAACGCTGTTGGGGACATTTCATTAATGTTGACTACAAATCAAAAACTAAGCATTTTTCAGCTGAAATAATGAATGTAGTCCTCTTAATTCTTGCTTCTAAAGCATTCGCAAGCAGAAATTTCAATGTACAATGATGTTTTTAAAAAAACAGTCAAAATGTGCTCCACTCGGGCTGAAAACGCTGTTGGGGACATTTCATTAATGTTGACTATAAATCATAAACTAAGCATTTTTCAGCTGAAATAATGAATGTAGTCCTCTTAATTCTTGCTTCTAAAGCATACGCAAGCAGAAATTTCAATGTACAATGATGTTTTTAAAAAAACGGTCAAAATGTGCTCCACTCGGGCTGAAAACGCTTGTTCGGAACATTTCCTTAATGTTGACTATAAATCATAAACTAAGCATTTTTCAGCTGAAATAATGAATGTAGTCCTCTTAATTCTTGCTTCTAAAGCATACGCAAGCAGAAATTTCAATGTACAATGATGTTTTTAAAAAAAACAGTCAAAATGCGCTCCACTCGGGCTGAAAACGCTGTTGGGGACATTTCATTAATGTTGACTACAAATCAAAAACTAAGCATTTTTCAGCTGAAATAATGAATGTAGTCCTCTTAATTCTTGCTTCTAAAGCATACGCAAGCAGAAATTTCAATGTACAATGATGTTTTTAAAAAAACAGTCAAAATGTGCTCCACTCGGGCTGAAAACGCTTGTTTGGAACATTTCATTAATGTTGACTATAAATCATAAACTAAGCATTTTTCAGCTGAAATAATGAATGTAGTCCTCTTAATTCTTGCTTCTAAAGCATACGCAAGCAGAAATTTCAATGTACAATGATGTTTTTAAAAAAACAGTCAAAATGTGCTCCACTCGGGCTGAAAACGCTTGTTTGGGACATGACATTAATGTTGACTATAAATCATAAACTAAGCATTTTTCAGCTGAAATAATGAAAGTAGTCCTCTTAATTCTTGCTTCTAAAGCATACGCAAGCAGAAATTTCAATGTACAATGATGTTTTTAAAAAAAGGGTCAAAATGTGCTCCACTCGGGCTGAAAACGCTTGTTTGGAACATTTCATTAATGTTGACTATAAATCATAAACTAAGCATTTTTCAGCTGAAATAATGAATGTAGTCCTCTTAATTCTTGCTTCTAAAGCATACGCAAGCAGAAATTTCAATGTACAATGATGTTTTTAAAAAAACAGTCAAAATGTGCTCCACTCGGGCTGAAAACGCTGTTGGGGACATTTCATTAATGTTGACTATAAATCATAAACTAAGCATTTTTCAGCTGAAATAATGAATGTAGTCCTCTTAATTCTTGCTTCTAAAGCATACGCAAGCAGAAATTTCAATGTACATTGATGTTTTTTAAAAAACGGTCAAAATGTGCTCCACTCGGGCTGAAAACGCTTGTTCGGAACATTTCCTTAATGTTGACTATAAATCATAAACTAAGCATTTTTCAGCTGAAATAATGAATGTAGTCCTCTTAATTCTTGCTTCTAAAGCATACGCAAGCAGAAATTTCAATGTACAATGATGTTTTTAAAAAAACAGTCAAAATGTGCTCCACTCGGGCTGAAAACGCTTGTTTGGAACATTTCATTAATGTTGACTATAAATCATAAACTAAGCATTTTTCAGCTGAAATAATGAATGTAGTCCTCTTAATTCTTGCTTCTAAAGCATACGCAAGCAGAAATTTCAATGTACAATGATGTTTTTAAAAAAACAGTCAAAATGTGCTCCACTCGGGCTGAAAACGCTTGTTTGGGACATGACATTAATGTTGACTATAAATCATAAACTAAGCATTTTTCAGCTGAAATAATGAAAGTAGTCCTCTTAATTCTTGCTTCTAAAGCATACGCAAGCAGAAATTTCAATGTACAATGATGTTTTTAAAAAAAGGGTCAAAATGTGCTCCACTCGGGCTGAAAACGCTTGTTTGGAACATTTCATTAATGTTGACTATAAATCATAAACTAAGCATTTTTCAGCTGAAATAATGAATGTAGTCCTCTTAATTCTTGCTTCTAAAGCATACGCAAGCAGAAATTTCAATGTACAATGATGTTTTTAAAAAAAACAGTCAAAATGTGCTCCACTCGGGCTGAAAACGCTGTTGGGGACATTTCATTAATGTTGACTATAAATCATAAACTAAGCATTTTTCAGCTGAAATAATGAATGTAGTCCTCTTAATTCTTGCTTCTAAAGCATACGCAAGCAGAAATTTCAATGTACATTGATGTTTTTTAAAAAACGGTCAAAATGTGCTCCACTCGGGCTGAAAACGCTTGTTCGGAACATTTCCTTAATGTTGACTATAAATCATAAACTAAGCATTTTTCAGCTGAAATAATGAATGTAGTCCTCTTAATTCTTGCTTCTAAAGCATACGCAAGCAGAAATTTCAATGTACAATGATGTTTTTAAAAAAAACAGTCAAAATGTGCTCCACTCGGGCTGAAAACGCTGTTGGGGACATTTCATTAATGTTGACTACAAATCAAAAACTAAGCATTTTTCAGCTGAAATAATGAATGTAGTCCTCTTAATTCTTGCTTCTAAAGCATACGCAAGCAGAAATTTCAATGTACAATGATGTTTTTAAAGAAACAGTCAAAATGTGCTCCACTCGGGCTGAAAACGCTTGTTCGGAACATTTCCTTAATGTTGACTATAAATCATAAACTAAGCATTTTTCAGCTGAAATAATGAATGTAGTCCTCTTAATTCTTGCTTCTAAAGCATACGCAAGCAGAAATTTCAATGTACAATGATGTTTTTAAAAAAAACAGTCAAAATGCGCTCCACTCGGGCTGAAAACGCTGTTGGGGACATTTCATTAATGTTGACTATAAATCATAAACTAAGCATTTTTCAGCTGAAATAATGAATGTAGTCCTCTTAATTCTTGCTTCTAAAGCATACGCAAGCAGAAATTTCAATGTACAATGATGTTTTTAAAAAAACGGTCAAAATGTGCTCCACTCGGGCTGAAAACGCTTGTTCGGAACATTTCCTTAATGTTGACTATAAATCATAAACTAAGCATTTTTCAGCTGAAATAATGAATGTAGTCCTCTTAATTCTTGCTTCTAAAGCATACGCAAGCAGAAATTTCAATGTACAATGATGTTTTTAAAAAAAACAGTCAAAATGTGCTCCACTCGGGCTGAAAACGCTTGTTCGGAACATTTCCTTAATGTTGACTATAAATCATAAACTAAGCATTTTTCAGCTGAAATAATGAATGTAGTCCTCTTAATTCTTGCTTCTAAAGCATACGCAAGCAGAAATTTCAATGTACAATGATGTTTTTAAAAAAAACAGTCAAAATGCGCTCCACTCGGGCTGAAAACGCTGTTGGGGACATTTCATTAATGTTGACTATAAATCATAAACTAAGCATTTTTCAGCTGAAATAATGAATGTAGTCCTCTTAATTCTTGCTTCTAAAGCATACGCAAGCAGAAATTTCAATGTACAATGATGTTTTTAAAAAAACGGTCAAAATGTGCTCCACTCGGGCTGAAAACGCTAGTTCGGAACATTTCCTTAATGTTGACTATAAATCATAAACTAAGCATTTTTCAGCTGAAATAATGAATGTAGTCCTCTTAATTCTTGCTTCTAAAGCATACGCAAGCAGAAATTTCAATGTACAATGATGTTTTTAAAAAAACAGTCAAAATGTGCTCCACTCGGGCTGAAAACGCTTGTTTGGGACATGACATTAATGTTGACTATAAATCATAAACTAAGCATTTTTCAGCTGAAATAATGAAAGTAGTCCTCTTAATTCTTGCTTCTAAAGCATACGCAAGCAGAAATTTCAATGTACAATGATGTTTTTAAAAAAAGGGTCAAAATGTGCTCCACTCGGGCTGAAAACGCTTGTTTGGAACATTTCATTAATGTTGACTATAAATCATAAACTAAGCATTTTTCAGCTGAAATAATGAATGTAGTCCTCTTAATTCTTGCTTCTAAAGCATACGCAAGCAGAAATTTCAATGTACAATGATGTTTTTAAAAAAAACAGTCAAAATGTGCTCCACTCGGGCTGAAAACGCTGTTGGGGACATTTCATTAATGTTGACTATAAATCATAAACTAAGCATTTTTCAGCTGAAATAATGAATGTAGTCCTCTTAATTCTTGCTTCTAAAGCATACGCAAGCAGAAATTTCAATGTACAATGATGTTTTTTAAAAAACGGTCAAAATGTGCTCCACTCGGGCTGAAAACGCTTGTTCGGAACATTTCCTTAATGTTGACTATAAATCATAAACTAAGCATTTTTCAGCTGAAATAATGAATGTAGTCCTCTTAATTCTTGCTTCTAAAGCATACGCAAGCAGAAATTTCAATGTACAATGATGTTTTTAAAAAAAACAGTCAAAATGTGCTCCACTCGGGCTGAAAACGCTGTTGGGGACATTTCATTAATGTTGACTACAAATCAAAAACTAAGCATTTTTCAGCTGAAATAATGAATGTAGTCCTCTTAATTCTTGCTCCTAAAGCATACGCAAGCAGAAATTTCAATGTACAATGATGTTTTTAAAAAAACAGTCAAAATGTGCTCCACTCGGGCTGAAAACGCTTGTTCGGAACATTTCCTTAATGTTGACTATAAATCATAAACTAAGCATTTTTCAGCTGAAATAATGAATGTAGTCCTCTTAATTCTTGCTTCTAAAGCATACGCAAGCAGAAATTTCAATGTACAATGATGTTTTTAAAAAAAACAGTCAAAATGTGCTCCACTCGGGCTGAAAACGCTGTTGGGGACATTTCATTAATGTTGACTACAAATCAAAAACTAAGCATTTTTCAGCTGAAATAATGAATGTAGTCCTCTTAATTCTTGCTTCTAAAGCATTCGCAAGCAGAAATTTCAATGTACAATGATGTTTTTAAAAAAACAGTCAAAATGTGCTCCACTCGGGCTGAAAACGCTGTTGGGGACATTTCATTAATGTTGACTATAAATCATAAACTAAGCATTTTTCAGCTGAAATAATGAATGTAGTCCTCTTAATTCTTGCTTCTAAAGCATACGCAAGCAGAAATTTCAATGTACAATGATGTTTTTAAAAAAACAGTCAAAATGTGCTCCACTCGGGCTGAAAACGCTTGTTTGGGACATGACATTAATGTTGACTATAAATCATAAACTAAGCATTTTTCAGCTGAAATAATGAATGTAGTCCTCTTAATTCCTGCTTCTAAAGCATACGCAAGCAGAAATTTCAATGTACAATGATGTTTTTAAAAAAACGGTCAAAATGTGCTCCACTCGGGCTGAAAACGCTTGTTCGGAACATTTCCTTAATGTTGACTATAAATCATAAACTAAGCATTTTTCAGCTGAAATAATGAATGTAGTCCTCTTAATTCTTGCTTCTAAAGCATACGCAAGCAGAAATTTCAATGTACAATGATGTTTTTAAAAAAAACAGTCAAAATGCGCTCCACTCGGGCTGAAAACGCTGTTGGGGACATTTCATTAATGTTGACTATAAATCATAAACTAAGCATTTTTCAGCTGAAATAATGAATGTAGTCCTCTTAATTCTTGCTTCTAAAGCATACGCAAGCAGAAATTTCAATGTACAATGATGTTTTTAAAAAAACGGTCAAAATGTGCTCCACTCGGGCTGAAAACGCTAGTTCGGAACATTTCCTTAATGTTGACTATAAATCATAAACTAAGCATTTTTCAGCTGAAATAATGAATGTAGTCCTCTTAATTCTTGCTTCTAAAGCATACGCAAGCAGAAATTTCAATGTACAATGATGTTTTTAAAAAAAACAGTCAAAATGTGCTCCACTCGGGCTGAAAACGCTGTTGGGGACATTTCATTAATGTTGACTACAAATCAAAAACTAAGCATTTTTCAGCTGAAATAATGAATGTAGTCCTCTTAATTCTTGCTTCTAAAGCATTCGCAAGCAGAAATTTCAATGTACAATGATGTTTTTAAAAAAACAGTCAAAATGTGCTCCACTCGGGCTGAAAACGCTGTTGGGGACATTTCATTAATGTTGACTATAAATCATAAACTAAGCATTTTTCAGCTGAAATAATGAATGTAGTCCTCTTAATTCTTGCTTCTAAAGCATACGCAAGCAGAAATTTCAATGTACAATGATGTTTTTAAAAAAACGGTCAAAATGTGCTCCACTCGGGCTGAAAACGCTTGTTTGGGACATTACATTAATGTTGACTATAAATCATAAACTAAGCATTTTTCAGCTGAAATAATGAATGTAGTCCTCTTAATTCTTGCTTCTAAAGCATACGCAAACAGAAATTTCAATGTACAATGATGTTTTTTAAAAAACGGTCAAAATGTGCTCCACTCGGGCTGAAAACGCTTGTTCGGAACATTTCCTTAATGTTGACTATAAATCATAAACTAAGCATTTTTCAGCTGAAATAATGAATGTAGTCCTCTTAATTCTTGCTTCTAAAGCATACGCAAGCAGAAATTTCAATGTACAATGATGTTTTTAAAAAAAACAGTCAAAATGCGCTCCACTCGGGCTGAAAACGCTGTTGGGGACATTTCATTAATGTTGACTACAAATCAAAAACTAAGCATTTTTCAGCTGAAATAATGAATGTAGTCCTCTTAATTCTTGCTTCTAAAGCATACGCAAGCAGAAATTTCAATGTACAATGATGTTTTTAAAAAAAGGGTCAAAATGTGCTCCACTCGGGCTGAAAACGCTTGTTTGGAACATTTCATTAATGTTGACTATAAATCATAAACTAAGCATTTTTCAGCTGAAATAATGAATGTAGTCCTCTTAATTCTTGCTTCTAAAGCATACGCAAGCAGAAATTTCAATGTACAATGATGTTTTTAAAAAAACAGTCAAAATGTGCTCCACTCGGGCTGAAAACGCTTGTTTGGGACATGACATTAATGTTGACTATAAATCATAAACTAAGCATTTTTCAGCTGAAATAATGAAAGTAGTCCTCTTAATTCTTGCTTCTAAAGCATACGCAAGCAGAAATTTCAATGTACAATGATGTTTTTAAAAAAAGGGTCAAAATGTGCTCCACTCGGGCTGAAAACGCTTGTTTGGAACATTTCATTAATGTTGACTATAAATCATAAACTAAGCATTTTTCAGCTGAAATAATGAATGTAGTCCTCTTAATTCTTGCTTCTAAAGCATACGCAAGCAGAAATTTCAATGTACAATGATGTTTTTAAAAAAAACAGTCAAAATGTGCTCCACTCGGGCTGAAAACGCTGTTGGGGACATTTCATTAATGTTGACTATAAATCATAAACTAAGCATTTTTCAGCTGAAATAATGAATGTAGTCCTCTTAATTCTTGCTTCTAAAGCATACGCAAGCAGAAATTTCAATGTACATTGATGTTTTTTAAAAAACGGTCAAAATGTGCTCCACTCGGGCTGAAAACGCTTGTTTGGAACATTTCATTAATGTTGACTACAAATCAAAAACTAAGCATTTTTCAGCTGAAATAATGAATGTAGTCCTCTTAATTCTTGCTTCTAAAGCATTCGCAAGCAGAAATTTCAATGTACAATGATGTTTTTAAAAAAACAGTCAAAATGTGCTCCACTCGGGCTGAAAACGCTGTTGGGGACATTTCATTAATGTTGACTATAAATCATAAACTAAGCATTTTTCAGCTGAAATAATGAATGTAGTCCTCTTAATTCTTGCTTCTAAAGCATACGCAAGCAGAAATTTCAATGTACAATGATGTTTTTAAAAAAACGGTCAAAATGTGCTCCACTCGGGCTGAAAACGCTTGTTTGGGACATTACATTAATGTTGACTATAAATCATAAACTAAGCATTTTTCAGCTGAAATAATGAATGTAGTCCTCTTAATTCTTGCTTCTAAAGCATACGCAAACAGAAATTTCAATGTACAATGATGTTTTTTAAAAAACGGTCAAAATGTGCTCCACTCGGGCTGAAAACGCTTGTTCGGAACATTTCCTTAATGTTGACTATAAATCATAAACTAAGCATTTTTCAGCTGAAATAATGAATGTAGTCCTCTTAATTCTTGCTTCTAAAGCATATGCAAGCAGAAATTTCAATGTACAATGATGTTTTTAAAAAAAACAGTCAAAATGCGCTCCACTCGGGCTGAAAACGCTGTTGGGGACATTTCATTAATGTTGACTACAAATCAAAAACTAAGCATTTTTCAGCTGAAATAATGAATGTAGTCCTCTTAATTCTTGCTTCTAAAGCATACGCAAGCAGAAATTTCAATGTACAATGATGTTTTTAAAAAAAGGGTCAAAATGTGCTCCACTCGGGCTGAAAACGCTTGTTTGGAACATTTCATTAATGTTGACTATAAATCATAAACTAAGCATTTTTCAGCTGAAATAATGAATGTAGTCCTCTTAATTCTTGCTTCTAAAGCATACGCAAGCAGAAATTTCAATGTACAATGATGTTTTTAAAAAAACAGTCAAAATGTGCTCCACTCGGGCTGAAAACGCTTGTTTGGGACATGACATTAATGTTGACTATAAATCATAAACTAAGCATTTTTCAGCTGAAATAATGAATGTAGTCCTCTTAATTCTTGCTTCTAAAGCATACGCAAGCAGAAATTTCAATGTACAATGATGTTTTTAAAAAAACAGTCAAAATGTGCTCCACTCGGGCTGAAAACGCTTGTTTGGGACATTACATTAATGTTGACTATAAATCATAAACTAAGCATTTTTCAGCTGAAATAATGAATGTAGTCCTCTTAATTCTTGCTTCTAAAGCATACGCAAAAAGAAATTTCAATGTACAATGATGTTTTTTAAAAAACGGTCAAAATGTGCTCCACTCGGGCTGAAAACGCTTGTTCGGAACATTTCCTTAATGTTGACTATAAATCATAAACTAAGCATTTTTCAGCTGAAATAATGAATGTAGTCCTCTTAATTCTTGCTTCTAAAGCATACGCAAGCAGAAATTTCAATGTACAATGATGTTTTTAAAAAAAACAGTCAAAATGCGCTCCACTCGGGCTGAAAACGCTGTTGGGGACATTTCATTAATGTTGACTACAAATCAAAAACTAAGCATTTTTCAGCTGAAATAATGAATGTAGTCCTCTTAATTCTTGCTTCTAAAGCATACGCAAGCAGAAATTTCAATGTACAATGATGTTTTTAAAAAAAGGGTCAAAATGTGCTCCACTCGGGCTGAAAACGCTTGTTTGGAACATTTCATTAATGTTGACTATAAATCATAAACTAAGCATTTTTCAGCTGAAATAATGAATGTAGTCCTCTTAATTCTTGCTTCTAAAGCATACGCAAGCAGAAATTTCAATGTACAATGATGTTTTTAAAAAAACGGTCAAAATGTGCTCCACTCGGGCTGAAAACGCTTGTTTGGGACATTACATTAATGTTGACTATAAATCATAAACTAAGCATTTTTCAGCTGAAATAATGAATGTAGTCCTCTTAATTCTTGCTTCTAAAGCATACGCAAACAGAAATTTCAATGTACAATGATGTTTTTTAAAAAACGGTCAAAATGTGCTCCACTCGGGCTGAAAACGCTTGTTCGGAACATTTCCTTAATGTTGACTATAAATCATAAACTAAGCATTTTTCAGCTGAAATAATGAATGTAGTCCTCTTAATTCTTGCTTCTAAAGCATATGCAAGCAGAAATTTCAATGTACAATGATGTTTTTAAAAAAAACAGTCAAAATGCGCTCCACTCGGGCTGAAAACGCTGTTGGGGACATTTCATTAATGTTGACTACAAATCAAAAACTAAGCATTTTTCAGCTGAAATAATGAATGTAGTCCTCTTAATTCTTGCTTCTAAAGCATACGCAAGCAGAAATTTCAATGTACAATGATGTTTTTAAAAAAAACAGTCAAAATGTGCTCCACTCGGGCTGAAAACGCTTGTTTGGAACATTTCATTAATGTTGACTATAAATCATAAACTAAGCATTTTTCAGCTGAAATAATGAATGTAGTCCTCTTAATTCTTGCTTCTAAAGCATACGCAAGCAGAAATTTCAATGTACAATGATGTTTTTAAAAAAACAGTCAAAATGTGCTCCACTCGGGCTGAAAACGCTTGTTTGGGACATGACATTAATGTTGACTATAAATCATAAACTAAGCATTTTTCAGCTGAAATAATGAATGTAGTCCTCTTAATTCTTGCTTCTAAAGCATACGCAAGCAGAAATTTCAATGTACAATGATGTTTTTAAAAAAAGGGTCAAAATGTGCTCCACTCGGGCTGAAAACGCTTGTTTGGAACATTTCCTTAATGTTGACTATAAATCATAAACTAAGCATTTTTCAGCTGAAATAATGAATGTAGTCCTCTTAATTCTTGCTTCTAAAGCATACGCAAGCAGAAATTTCAATGTACAATGATGTTTTTAAAAAAACAGTCAAAATGTGCTCCACTCGGGCTGAAAACGCTGTTGGGGACATTTCATTAATGTTGACTACAAATCAAAAACTAAGCATTTTTCAGCTGAAATAATGAATGTAGTCCTCTTAATTCTTGCTTCTAAAGCATTCGCAAGCAGAAATTTCAATGTACAATGATGTTTTTAAAAAAACAGTCAAAATGTGCTCCACTCGGGCTGAAAACGCTGTTGGGGACATTTCATTAATGTTGACTATAAATCATAAACTAAGCATTTTTCAGCTGAAATAATGAATGTAGTCCTCTTAATTCTTGCTTCTAAAGCATACGCAAGCAGAAATTTCAATGTACAATGATGTTTTTAAAAAAACGGTCAAAATGTGCTCCACTCGGGCTGAAAACGCTTGTTTGGGACATTACATTAATGTTGACTATAAATCATAAACTAAGCATTTTTCAGCTGAAATAATGAATGTAGTCCTCTTAATTCTTGCTTCTAAAGCATACGCAAACAGAAATTTCAATGTACAATGATGTTTTTTAAAAAACGGTCAAAATGTGCTCCACTCGGGCTGAAAACGCTTGTTCGGAACATTTCCTTAATGTTGACTATAAATCATAAACTAAGCATTTTTCAGCTGAAATAATGAATGTAGTCCTCTTAATTCTTGCTTCTAAAGCATACGCAAGCAGAAATTTCAATGTACAATGATGTTTTTAAAAAAAACAGTCAAAATGCGCTCCACTCGGGCTGAAAACGCTGTTGGGGACATTTCATTAATGTTGACTACAAATCAAAAACTAAGCATTTTTCAGCTGAAATAATGAATGCAGTCCTCTTAATTCTTGCTTCTAAAGCATACGCAAGCAGAAATTTCAATGTACAATGATGTTTTTAAAAAAACAGTCAAAATGTGCTCCACTCGGGCTGAAAACGCTTGTTTGGAACATTTCATTAATGTTGACTATAAATCATAAACTAAGCATTTTTCAGCTGAAATAATGAATGTAGTCCTCTTAATTCTTGCTTCTAAAGCATACGCAAGCAGAAATTTCAATGTACAATGATGTTTTTAAAAAACAGTCAAAATGTGCTCCACTCGGGCTGAAAACGCTTGTTTGGGACATGACATTAATGTTGACTATAAATCATAAACTAAGCATTTTTCAGCTGAAATAATGAAAGTAGTCCTCTTAATTCTTGCTTCTAAAGCATACGCAAGCAGAAATTTCAATGTACAATGATGTTTTTAAAAAAAGGGTCAAAATGTGCTCCACTCGGGCTGAAAACGCTTGTTTGGAACATTTCATTAATGTTGACTATAAATCATAAACTAAGCATTTTTCAGCTGAAATAATGAATGTAGTCCTCTTAATTCTTGCTTCTAAAGCATACGCAAGCAGAAATTTCAATGTACAATGATGTTTTTAAAAAAAACAGTCAAAATGTGCTCCACTCGGGCTGAAAACGCTGTTGGGGACATTTCATTAATGTTGACTATAAATCATAAACTAAGCATTTTTCAGCTGAAATAATGAATGTAGTCCTCTTAATTCTTGCTTCTAAAGCATACGCAAGCAGAAATTTCAATGTACATTGATGTTTTTTAAAAAACGGTCAAAATGTGCTCCACTCGGGCTGAAAACGCTTGTTCGGAACATTTCCTTAATGTTGACTATAAATCATAAACTAAGCATTTTTCAGCTGAAATAATGAATGTAGTCCTCTTAATTCTTGCTTCTAAAGCATACGCAAGCAGAAATTTCAATGTACAATGATGTTTTTAAAAAAAACAGTCAAAATGTGCTCCACTCGGGCTGAAAACGCTGTTGGGGACATTTCATTAATGTTGACTACAAATCAAAAACTAAGCATTTTTCAGCTGAAATAATGAATGTAGTCCTCTTAATTCTTGCTTCTAAAGCATACGCAAGCAGAAATTTCAATGTACAATGATGTTTTTAAAAAAAACAGTCAAAATGTGCTCCACTCGGGCTGAAAACGCTTGTTCGGAACATTTCCTTAATGTTGACTATAAATCATAAACTAAGCATTTTTCAGCTGAAATAATGAATGTAGTCCTCTTAATTCTTGCTTCTAAAGCATACGCAAGCAGAAATTTCAATGTACAATGATGTTTTTAAAAAAAACAGTCAAAATGCGCTCCACTCGGGCTGAAAACGCTGTTGGGGACATTTCATTAATGTTGACTATAAATCATAAACTAAGCATTTTTCAGCTGAAATAATGAATGTAGTCCTCTTAATTCTTGCTTCTAAAGCATACGCAAGCAGAAATTTCAATGTACAATGATGTTTTTAAAAAAACGGTCAAAATGTGCTCCACTCGGGCTGAAAACGCTAGTTCGGAACATTTCCTTAATGTTGACTATAAATCATAAACTAAGCATTTTTCAGCTGAAATAATGAATGTAGTCCTCTTAATTCTTGCTTCTAAAGCATACGCAAGCAGAAATTTCAATGTACAATGATGTTTTTAAAAAAAACAGTCAAAATGTGCTCCACTCGGGCTGAAAACGCTGTTGGGGACATTTCATTAATGTTGACTACAAATCAAAAACTAAGCATTTTTCAGCTGAAATAATGAATGTAGTCCTCTTAATTCTTGCTTCTAAAGCATTCGCAAGCAGAAATTTCAATGTACAATGATGTTTTTAAAAAAACAGTCAAAATGTGCTCCACTCGGGCTGAAAACGCTGTTGGGGACATTTCATTAATGTTGACTATAAATCATAAACTAAGCATTTTTCAGCTGAAATAATGAATGTAGTCCTCTTAATTCTTGCTTCTAAAGCATACGCAAGCAGAAATTTCAATGTACAATGATGTTTTTAAAAAAACGGTCAAAATGTGCTCCACTCGGGCTGAAAACGCTTGTTTGGGACATTACATTAATGTTGACTATAAATCATAAACTAAGCATTTTTCAGCTGAAATAATGAATGTAGTCCTCTTAATTCTTGCTTCTAAAGCATACGCAAACAGAAATTTCAATGTACAATGATGTTTTTTAAAAAACGGTCAAAATGTGCTCCACTCGGGCTGAAAACGCTTGTTCGGAACATTTCCTTAATGTTGACTATAAATCATAAACTAAGCATTTTTCAGCTGAAATAATGAATGTAGTCCTCTTAATTCTTGCTTCTAAAGCATATGCAAGCAGAAATTTCAATGTACAATGATGTTTTTAAAAAAAACAGTCAAAATGCGCTCCACTCGGGCTGAAAACGCTGTTGGGGACATTTCATTAATGTTGACTACAAATCAAAAACTAAGCATTTTTCAGCTGAAATAATGAATGTAGTCCTCTTAATTCTTGCTTCTAAAGCATACGCAAGCAGAAATTTCAATGTACAATGATGTTTTTAAAAAAAGGGTCAAAATGTGCTCCACTCGGGCTGAAAACGCTTGTTTGGAACATTTCATTAATGTTGACTATAAATCATAAACTAAGCATTTTTCAGCTGAAATAATGAATGTAGTCCTCTTAATTCTTGCTTCTAAAGCATACGCAAGCAGAAATTTCAATGTACAATGATGTTTTTAAAAAAACAGTCAAAATGTGCTCCACTCGGGCTGAAAACGCTTGTTTGGGACATGACATTAATGTTGACTATAAATCATAAACTAAGCATTTTTCAGCTGAAATAATGAATGTAGTCCTCTTAATTCTTGCTTCTAAAGCATACGCAAGCAGAAATTTCAATGTACAATGATGTTTTTAAAAAAACAGTCAAAATGTGCTCCACTCGGGCTGAAAACGCTTGTTTGGGACATTACATTAATGTTGACTATAAATCATAAACTAAGCATTTTTCAGCTGAAATAATGAATGTAGTCCTCTTAATTCTTGCTTCTAAAGCATACGCAAAAAGAAATTTCAATGTACAATGATGTTTTTTAAAAAACGGTCAAAATGTGCTCCACTCGGGCTGAAAACGCTTGTTCGGAACATTTCCTTAATGTTGACTATAAATCATAAACTAAGCATTTTTCAGCTGAAATAATGAATGTAGTCCTCTTAATTCTTGCTTCTAAAGCATACGCAAGCAGAAATTTCAATGTACAATGATGTTTTTAAAAAAAACAGTCAAAATGCGCTCCACTCGGGCTGAAAACGCTGTTGGGGACATTTCATTAATGTTGACTACAAATCAAAAACTAAGCATTTTTCAGCTGAAATAATGAATGTAGTCCTCTTAATTCTTGCTTCTAAAGCATACGCAAGCAGAAATTTCAATGTACAATGATGTTTTTAAAAAAAGGGTCAAAATGTGCTCCACTCGGGCTGAAAACGCTTGTTTGGAACATTTCATTAATGTTGACTATAAATCATAAACTAAGCATTTTTCAGCTGAAATAATGAATGTAGTCCTCTTAATTCTTGCTTCTAAAGCATACGCAAGCAGAAATTTCAATGTACAATGATGTTTTTAAAAAAACGGTCAAAATGTGCTCCACTCGGGCTGAAAACGCTTGTTTGGGACATTACATTAATGTTGACTATAAATCATAAACTAAGCATTTTTCAGCTGAAATAATGAATGTAGTCCTCTTAATTCTTGCTTCTAAAGCATACGCAAACAGAAATTTCAATGTACAATGATGTTTTTTAAAAAACGGTCAAAATGTGCTCCACTCGGGCTGAAAACGCTTGTTCGGAACATTTCCTTAATGTTGACTATAAATCATAAACTAAGCATTTTTCAGCTGAAATAATGAATGTAGTCCTCTTAATTCTTGCTTCTAAAGCATATGCAAGCAGAAATTTCAATGTACAATGATGTTTTTAAAAAAAACAGTCAAAATGCGCTCCACTCGGGCTGAAAACGCTGTTGGGGACATTTCATTAATGTTGACTACAAATCAAAAACTAAGCATTTTTCAGCTGAAATAATGAATGTAGTCCTCTTAATTCTTGCTTCTAAAGCATACGCAAGCAGAAATTTCAATGTACAATGATGTTTTTAAAAAAAGGGTCAAAATGTGCTCCACTCGGGCTGAAAACGCTTGTTTGGAACATTTCATTAATGTTGACTATAAATCATAAACTAAGCATTTTTCAGCTGAAATAATGAATGTAGTCCTCTTAATTCTTGCTTCTAAAGCATACGCAAGCAGAAATTTCAATGTACAATGATGTTTTTAAAAAAACAGTCAAAATGTGCTCCACTCGGGCTGAAAACGCTTGTTTGGGACATGACATTAATGTTGACTATAAATCATAAACTAAGCATTTTTCAGCTGAAATAATGAATGTAGTCCTCTTAATTCTTGCTTCTAAAGCATACGCAAGCAGAAATTTCAATGTACAATGATGTTTTTAAAAAAACAGTCAAAATGTGCTCCACTCGGGCTGAAAACGCTTGTTTGGGACATTACATTAATGTTGACTATAAATCATAAACTAAGCATTTTTCAGCTGAAATAATGAATGTAGTCCTCTTAATTCTTGCTTCTAAAGCATACGCAAAAAGAAATTTCAATGTACAATGATGTTTTTTAAAAAACGGTCAAAATGTGCTCCACTCGGGCTGAAAACGCTTGTTCGGAACATTTCCTTAATGTTGACTATAAATCATAAACTAAGCATTTTTCAGCTGAAATAATGAATGTAGTCCTCTTAATTCTTGCTTCTAAAGCATACGCAAGCAGAAATTTCAATGTACAATGATGTTTTTAAAAAAAACAGTCAAAATGCGCTCCACTCGGGCTGAAAACGCTGTTGGGGACATTTCATTAATGTTGACTACAAATCAAAAACTAAGCATTTTTCAGCTGAAATAATGAATGTAGTCCTCTTAATTCTTGCTTCTAAAGCATACGCAAGCAGAAATTTCAATGTACAATGATGTTTTTAAAAAAAGGGTCAAAATGTGCTCCACTCGGGCTGAAAACGCTTGTTTGGAACATTTCATTAATGTTGACTATAAATCATAAACTAAGCATTTTTCAGCTGAAATAATGAATGTAGTCCTCTTAATTCTTGCTTCTAAAGCATACGCAAGCAGAAATTTCAATGTACAATGATGTTTTTAAAAAAAGGGTCAAAATGTGCTCCACTCGGGCTGAAAACGCTTGTTTGGAACATTTCATTAATGTTGACTATAAATCATAAACTAAGCATTTTTCAGCTGAAATAATGAATGTAGTCCTCTTAATTCTTGCTTCTAAAGCATACGCAAGCAGAAATTTCAATGTACAATGATGTTTTTAAAAAAACAGTCAAAATGTGCTCCACTCGGGCTGAAAACGCTTGTTTGGGACATGACATTAATGTTGACTATAAATCATAAACTAAGCATTTTTCAGCTGAAATAATGAATGTAGTCCTCTTAATTCTTGCTTCTAAAGCATACGCAAGCAGAAATTTCAATGTACAATGATGTTTTTAAAAAAAGGGTCAAAATGTGCTCCACTCGGGCTGAAAACGCTTGTTTGGAACATTTCCTTAATGTTGACTATAAATCATAAACTAAGCATTTTTCAGCTGAAATAATGAATGTAGTCCTCTTAATTCTTGCTTCTAAAGCATACGCAAGCAGAAATTTCAATGTACAATGATGTTTTTAAAAAAACAGTCAAAATGTGCTCCACTCGGGCTGAAAACGCTGTTGGGGACATTTCATTAATGTTGACTACAAATCAAAAACTAAGCATTTTTCAGCTGAAATAATGAATGTAGTCCTCTTAATTCTTGCTTCTAAAGCATTCGCAAGCAGAAATTTCAATGTACAATGATGTTTTTAAAAAAACAGTCAAAATGTGCTCCACTCGGGCTGAAAACGCTGTTGGGGACATTTCATTAATGTTGACTATAAATCATAAACTAAGCATTTTTCAGCTGAAATAATGAATGTAGTCCTCTTAATTCTTGCTTCTAAAGCATACGCAAGCAGAAATTTCAATGTACAATGATGTTTTTAAAAAAACGGTCAAAATGTGCTCCACTCGGGCTGAAAACGCTTGTTTGGGACATTACATTAATGTTGACTATAAATCATAAACTAAGCATTTTTCAGCTGAAATAATGAATGTAGTCCTCTTAATTCTTGCTTCTAAAGCATACGCAAACAGAAATTTCAATGTACAATGATGTTTTTTAAAAAACGGTCAAAATGTGCTCCACTCGGGCTGAAAACGCTTGTTCGGAACATTTCCTTAATGTTGACTATAAATCATAAACTAAGCATTTTTCAGCTGAAATAATGAATGTAGTCCTCTTAATTCTTGCTTCTAAAGCATACGCAAGCAGAAATTTCAATGTACAATGATGTTTTTAAAAAAAACAGTCAAAATGCGCTCCACTCGGGCTGAAAACGCTGTTGGGGACATTTCATTAATGTTGACTACAAATCAAAAACTAAGCATTTTTCAGCTGAAATAATGAATGTAGTCCTCTTAATTCTTGCTTCTAAAGCATACGCAAGCAGAAATTTCAATGTACAATGATGTTTTTAAAAAAACAGTCAAAATGTGCTCCACTCGGGCTGAAAACGCTTGTTTGGAACATTTCATTAATGTTGACTATAAATCATAAACTAAGCATTTTTCAGCTGAAATAATGAATGTAGTCCTCTTAATTCTTGCTTCTAAAGCATACGCAAGCAGAAATTTCAATGTACAATGATGTTTTTAAAAAAACAGTCAAAATGTGCTCCACTCGGGCTGAAAACGCTTGTTTGGGACATGACATTAATGTTGACTATAAATCATAAACTAAGCATTTTTCAGCTGAAATAATGAAAGTAGTCCTCTTAATTCTTGCTTCTAAAGCATACGCAAGCAGAAATTTCAATGTACAATGATGTTTTTAAAAAAAGGGTCAAAATGTGCTCCACTCGGGCTGAAAACGCTTGTTTGGAACATTTCATTAATGTTGACTATAAATCATAAACTAAGCATTTTTCAGCTGAAATAATGAATGTAGTCCTCTTAATTCTTGCTTCTAAAGCATACGCAAGCAGAAATTTCAATGTACAATGATGTTTTTAAAAAAAACAGTCAAAATGTGCTCCACTCGGGCTGAAAACGCTGTTGGGGACATTTCATTAATGTTGACTATAAATCATAAACTAAGCATTTTTCAGCTGAAATAATGAATGTAGTCCTCTTAATTCTTGCTTCTAAAGCATACGCAAGCAGAAATTTCAATGTACATTGATGTTTTTTAAAAAACGGTCAAAATGTGCTCCACTCGGGCTGAAAACGCTTGTTCGGAACATTTCCTTAATGTTGACTATAAATCATAAACTAAGCATTTTTCAGCTGAAATAATGAATGTAGTCCTCTTAATTCTTGCTTCTAAAGCATACGCAAGCAGAAATTTCAATGTACAATGATGTTTTTAAAAAAAACAGTCAAAATGTGCTCCACTCGGGCTGAAAACGCTGTTGGGGACATTTCATTAATGTTGACTACAAATCAAAAACTAAGCATTTTTCAGCTGAAATAATGAATGTAGTCCTCTTAATTCTTGCTTCTAAAGCATACGCAAGCAGAAATTTCAATGTACAATGATGTTTTTAAAAAAAACAGTCAAAATGTGCTCCACTCGGGCTGAAAACGCTTGTTCGGAACATTTCCTTAATGTTGACTATAAATCATAAACTAAGCATTTTTCAGCTGAAATAATGAATGTAGTCCTCTTAATTCTTGCTTCTAAAGCATACGCAAGCAGAAATTTCAATGTACAATGATGTTTTTAAAAAAAACAGTCAAAATGCGCTCCACTCGGGCTGAAAACGCTGTTGGGGACATTTCATTAATGTTGACTATAAATCATAAACTAAGCATTTTTCAGCTGAAATAATGAATGTAGTCCTCTTAATTCTTGCTTCTAAAGCATACGCAAGCAGAAATTTCAATGTACAATGATGTTTTTAAAAAAACGGTCAAAATGTGCTCCACTCGGGCTGAAAACGCTAGTTCGGAACATTTCCTTAATGTTGACTATAAATCATAAACTAAGCATTTTTCAGCTGAAATAATGAATGTAGTCCTCTTAATTCTTGCTTCTAAAGCATACGCAAGCAGAAATTTCAATGTACAATGATGTTTTTAAAAAAAACAGTCAAAATGTGCTCCACTCGGGCTGAAAACGCTGTTGGGGACATTTCATTAATGTTGACTACAAATCAAAAACTAAGCATTTTTCAGCTGAAATAATGAATGTAGTCCTCTTAATTCTTGCTTCTAAAGCATTCGCAAGCAGAAATTTCAATGTACAATGATGTTTTTAAAAAAACAGTCAAAATGTGCTCCACTCGGGCTGAAAACGCTGTTGGGGACATTTCATTAATGTTGACTATAAATCATAAACTAAGCATTTTTCAGCTGAAATAATGAATGTAGTCCTCTTAATTCTTGCTTCTAAAGCATACGCAAGCAGAAATTTCAATGTACAATGATGTTTTTAAAAAAACGGTCAAAATGTGCTCCACTCGGGCTGAAAACGCTTGTTTGGGACATTACATTAATGTTGACTATAAATCATAAACTAAGCATTTTTCAGCTGAAATAATGAATGTAGTCCTCTTAATTCTTGCTTCTAAAGCATACGCAAACAGAAATTTCAATGTACAATGATGTTTTTTAAAAAACGGTCAAAATGTGCTCCACTCGGGCTGAAAACGCTTGTTCGGAACATTTCCTTAATGTTGACTATAAATCATAAACTAAGCATTTTTCAGCTGAAATAATGAATGTAGTCCTCTTAATTCTTGCTTCTAAAGCATATGCAAGCAGAAATTTCAATGTACAATGATGTTTTTAAAAAAAACAGTCAAAATGCGCTCCACTCGGGCTGAAAACGCTGTTGGGGACATTTCATTAATGTTGACTACAAATCAAAAACTAAGCATTTTTCAGCTGAAATAATGAATGTAGTCCTCTTAATTCTTGCTTCTAAAGCATACGCAAGCAGAAATTTCAATGTACAATGATGTTTTTAAAAAAAGGGTCAAAATGTGCTCCACTCGGGCTGAAAACGCTTGTTTGGAACATTTCATTAATGTTGACTATAAATCATAAACTAAGCATTTTTCAGCTGAAATAATGAATGTAGTCCTCTTAATTCTTGCTTCTAAAGCATACGCAAGCAGAAATTTCAATGTACAATGATGTTTTTAAAAAAACAGTCAAAATGTGCTCCACTCGGGCTGAAAACGCTTGTTTGGGACATGACATTAATGTTGACTATAAATCATAAACTAAGCATTTTTCAGCTGAAATAATGAATGTAGTCCTCTTAATTCTTGCTTCTAAAGCATACGCAAGCAGAAATTTCAATGTACAATGATGTTTTTAAAAAAACAGTCAAAATGTGCTCCACTCGGGCTGAAAACGCTTGTTTGGGACATTACATTAATGTTGACTATAAATCATAAACTAAGCATTTTTCAGCTGAAATAATGAATGTAGTCCTCTTAATTCTTGCTTCTAAAGCATACGCAAAAAGAAATTTCAATGTACAATGATGTTTTTTAAAAAACGGTCAAAATGTGCTCCACTCGGGCTGAAAACGCTTGTTCGGAACATTTCCTTAATGTTGACTATAAATCATAAACTAAGCATTTTTCAGCTGAAATAATGAATGTAGTCCTCTTAATTCTTGCTTCTAAAGCATACGCAAGCAGAAATTTCAATGTACAATGATGTTTTTAAAAAAAACAGTCAAAATGCGCTCCACTCGGGCTGAAAACGCTGTTGGGGACATTTCATTAATGTTGACTACAAATCAAAAACTAAGCATTTTTCAGCTGAAATAATGAATGTAGTCCTCTTAATTCTTGCTTCTAAAGCATACGCAAGCAGAAATTTCAATGTACAATGATGTTTTTAAAAAAAGGGTCAAAATGTGCTCCACTCGGGCTGAAAACGCTTGTTTGGAACATTTCATTAATGTTGACTATAAATCATAAACTAAGCATTTTTCAGCTGAAATAATGAATGTAGTCCTCTTAATTCTTGCTTCTAAAGCATACGCAAGCAGAAATTTCAATGTACAATGATGTTTTTAAAAAAACGGTCAAAATGTGCTCCACTCGGGCTGAAAACGCTTGTTTGGGACATTACATTAATGTTGACTATAAATCATAAACTAAGCATTTTTCAGCTGAAATAATGAATGTAGTCCTCTTAATTCTTGCTTCTAAAGCATACGCAAACAGAAATTTCAATGTACAATGATGTTTTTTAAAAAACGGTCAAAATGTGCTCCACTCGGGCTGAAAACGCTTGTTCGGAACATTTCCTTAATGTTGACTATAAATCATAAACTAAGCATTTTTCAGCTGAAATAATGAATGTAGTCCTCTTAATTCTTGCTTCTAAAGCATATGCAAGCAGAAATTTCAATGTACAATGATGTTTTTAAAAAAAACAGTCAAAATGCGCTCCACTCGGGCTGAAAACGCTGTTGGGGACATTTCATTAATGTTGACTACAAATCAAAAACTAAGCATTTTTCAGCTGAAATAATGAATGTAGTCCTCTTAATTCTTGCTTCTAAAGCATACGCAAGCAGAAATTTCAATGTACAATGATGTTTTTAAAAAAAGGGTCAAAATGTGCTCCACTCGGGCTGAAAACGCTTGTTTGGAACATTTCATTAATGTTGACTATAAATCATAAACTAAGCATTTTTCAGCTGAAATAATGAATGTAGTCCTCTTAATTCTTGCTTCTAAAGCATACGCAAGCAGAAATTTCAATGTACAATGATGTTTTTAAAAAAACAGTCAAAATGTGCTCCACTCGGGCTGAAAACGCTTGTTTGGGACATGACATTAATGTTGACTATAAATCATAAACTAAGCATTTTTCAGCTGAAATAATGAATGTAGTCCTCTTAATTCTTGCTTCTAAAGCATACGCAAGCAGAAATTTCAATGTACAATGATGTTTTTAAAAAAACAGTCAAAATGTGCTCCACTCGGGCTGAAAACGCTTGTTTGGGACATTACATTAATGTTGACTATAAATCATAAACTAAGCATTTTTCAGCTGAAATAATGAATGTAGTCCTCTTAATTCTTGCTTCTAAAGCATACGCAAAAAGAAATTTCAATGTACAATGATGTTTTTTAAAAAACGGTCAAAATGTGCTCCACTCGGGCTGAAAACGCTTGTTCGGAACATTTCCTTAATGTTGACTATAAATCATAAACTAAGCATTTTTCAGCTGAAATAATGAATGTAGTCCTCTTAATTCTTGCTTCTAAAGCATACGCAAGCAGAAATTTCAATGTACAATGATGTTTTTAAAAAAAACAGTCAAAATGCGCTCCACTCGGGCTGAAAACGCTGTTGGGGACATTTCATTAATGTTGACTACAAATCAAAAACTAAGCATTTTTCAGCTGAAATAATGAATGTAGTCCTCTTAATTCTTGCTTCTAAAGCATACGCAAGCAGAAATTTCAATGTACAATGATGTTTTTAAAAAAAGGGTCAAAATGTGCTCCACTCGGGCTGAAAACGCTTGTTTGGAACATTTCATTAATGTTGACTATAAATCATAAACTAAGCATTTTTCAGCTGAAATAATGAATGTAGTCCTCTTAATTCTTGCTTCTAAAGCATACGCAAGCAGAAATTTCAATGTACAATGATGTTTTTAAAAAAAGGGTCAAAATGTGCTCCACTCGGGCTGAAAACGCTTGTTTGGAACATTTCATTAATGTTGACTATAAATCATAAACTAAGCATTTTTCAGCTGAAATAATGAATGTAGTCCTCTTAATTCTTGCTTCTAAAGCATACGCAAGCAGAAATTTCAATGTACAATGATGTTTTTAAAAAAACAGTCAAAATGTGCTCCACTCGGGCTGAAAACGCTTGTTTGGGACATGACATTAATGTTGACTATAAATCATAAACTAAGCATTTTTCAGCTGAAATAATGAATGTAGTCCTCTTAATTCTTGCTTCTAAAGCATACGCAAGCAGAAATTTCAATGTACAATGATGTTTTTAAAAAAAGGGTCAAAATGTGCTCCACTCGGGCTGAAAACGCTTGTTTGGAACATTTCCTTAATGTTGACTATAAATCATAAACTAAGCATTTTTCAGCTGAAATAATGAATGTAGTCCTCTTAATTCTTGCTTCTAAAGCATACGCAAGCAGAAATTTCAATGTACAATGATGTTTTTAAAAAAACAGTCAAAATGTGCTCCACTCGGGCTGAAAACGCTGTTGGGGACATTTCATTAATGTTGACTACAAATCAAAAACTAAGCATTTTTCAGCTGAAATAATGAATGTAGTCCTCTTAATTCTTGCTTCTAAAGCATTCGCAAGCAGAAATTTCAATGTACAATGATGTTTTTAAAAAAACAGTCAAAATGTGCTCCACTCGGGCTGAAAACGCTGTTGGGGACATTTCATTAATGTTGACTATAAATCATAAACTAAGCATTTTTCAGCTGAAATAATGAATGTAGTCCTCTTAATTCTTGCTTCTAAAGCATACGCAAGCAGAAATTTCAATGTACAATGATGTTTTTAAAAAAACGGTCAAAATGTGCTCCACTCGGGCTGAAAACGCTTGTTTGGGACATTACATTAATGTTGACTATAAATCATAAACTAAGCATTTTTCAGCTGAAATAATGAATGTAGTCCTCTTAATTCTTGCTTCTAAAGCATACGCAAACAGAAATTTCAATGTACAATGATGTTTTTTAAAAAACGGTCAAAATGTGCTCCACTCGGGCTGAAAACGCTTGTTCGGAACATTTCCTTAATGTTGACTATAAATCATAAACTAAGCATTTTTCAGCTGAAATAATGAATGTAGTCCTCTTAATTCTTGCTTCTAAAGCATACGCAAGCAGAAATTTCAATGTACAATGATGTTTTTAAAAAAAACAGTCAAAATGCGCTCCACTCGGGCTGAAAACGCTGTTGGGGACATTTCATTAATGTTGACTACAAATCAAAAACTAAGCATTTTTCAGCTGAAATAATGAATGTAGTCCTCTTAATTCTTGCTTCTAAAGCATACGCAAGCAGAAATTTCAATGTACAATGATGTTTTTAAAAAAACAGTCAAAATGTGCTCCACTCGGGCTGAAAACGCTTGTTTGGAACATTTCATTAATGTTGACTATAAATCATAAACTAAGCATTTTTCAGCTGAAATAATGAATGTAGTCCTCTTAATTCTTGCTTCTAAAGCATACGCAAGCAGAAATTTCAATGTACAATGATGTTTTTAAAAAAACAGTCAAAATGTGCTCCACTCGGGCTGAAAACGCTTGTTTGGGACATGACATTAATGTTGACTATAAATCATAAACTAAGCATTTTTCAGCTGAAATAATGAAAGTAGTCCTCTTAATTCTTGCTTCTAAAGCATACGCAAGCAGAAATTTCAATGTACAATGATGTTTTTAAAAAAAGGGTCAAAATGTGCTCCACTCGGGCTGAAAACGCTTGTTTGGAACATTTCATTAATGTTGACTATAAATCATAAACTAAGCATTTTTCAGCTGAAATAATGAATGTAGTCCTCTTAATTCTTGCTTCTAAAGCATACGCAAGCAGAAATTTCAATGTACAATGATGTTTTTAAAAAAAACAGTCAAAATGTGCTCCACTCGGGCTGAAAACGCTGTTGGGGACATTTCATTAATGTTGACTATAAATCATAAACTAAGCATTTTTCAGCTGAAATAATGAATGTAGTCCTCTTAATTCTTGCTTCTAAAGCATACGCAAGCAGAAATTTCAATGTACATTGATGTTTTTTAAAAAACGGTCAAAATGTGCTCCACTCGGGCTGAAAACGCTTGTTCGGAACATTTCCTTAATGTTGACTATAAATCATAAACTAAGCATTTTTCAGCTGAAATAATGAATGTAGTCCTCTTAATTCTTGCTTCTAAAGCATACGCAAGCAGAAATTTCAATGTACAATGATGTTTTTAAAAAAAACAGTCAAAATGTGCTCCACTCGGGCTGAAAACGCTGTTGGGGACATTTCATTAATGTTGACTACAAATCAAAAACTAAGCATTTTTCAGCTGAAATAATGAATGTAGTCCTCTTAATTCTTGCTTCTAAAGCATACGCAAGCAGAAATTTCAATGTACAATGATGTTTTTAAAAAAACAGTCAAAATGTGCTCCACTCGGGCTGAAAACGCTTGTTCGGAACATTTCCTTAATGTTGACTATAAATCATAAACTAAGCATTTTTCAGCTGAAATAATGAATGTAGTCCTCTTAATTCTTGCTTCTAAAGCATACGCAAGCAGAAATTTCAATGTACAATGATGTTTTTAAAAAAAACAGTCAAAATGCGCTCCACTCGGGCTGAAAACGCTGTTGGGGACATTTCATTAATGTTGACTATAAATCATAAACTAAGCATTTTTCAGCTGAAATAATGAATGTAGTCCTCTTAATTCTTGCTTCTAAAGCATACGCAAGCAGAAATTTCAATGTACAATGATGTTTTTAAAAAAACGGTCAAAATGTGCTCCACTCGGGCTGAAAACGCTTGTTCGGAACATTTCCTTAATGTTGACTATAAATCATAAACTAAGCATTTTTCAGCTGAAATAATGAATGTAGTCCTCTTAATTCTTGCTTCTAAAGCATACGCAAGCAGAAATTTCAATGTACAATGATGTTTTTAAAAAAAACAGTCAAAATGTGCTCCACTCGGGCTGAAAACGCTTGTTCGGAACATTTCCTTAATGTTGACTATAAATCATAAACTAAGCATTTTTCAGCTGAAATAATGAATGTAGTCCTCTTAATTCTTGCTTCTAAAGCATACGCAAGCAGAAATTTCAATGTACAATGATGTTTTTAAAAAAAACAGTCAAAATGCGCTCCACTCGGGCTGAAAACGCTGTTGGGGACATTTCATTAATGTTGACTATAAATCATAAACTAAGCATTTTTCAGCTGAAATAATGAATGTAGTCCTCTTAATTCTTGCTTCTAAAGCATACGCAAGCAGAAATTTCAATGTACAATGATGTTTTTAAAAAAACGGTCAAAATGTGCTCCACTCGGGCTGAAAACGCTAGTTCGGAACATTTCCTTAATGTTGACTATAAATCATAAACTAAGCATTTTTCAGCTGAAATAATGAATGTAGTCCTCTTAATTCTTGCTTCTAAAGCATACGCAAGCAGAAATTTCAATGTACAATGATGTTTTTAAAAAAAACAGTCAAAATGCGCTCCACTCGGGCTGAAAACGCTGTTGGGGACATTTCATTAATGTTGACTATAAATCATAAACTAAGCATTTTTCAGCTGAAATAATGAATGTAGTCCTCTTAATTCTTGCTTCTAAAGCATACGCAAGCAGAAATTTCAATGTACAATGATGTTTTTAAAAAAACGGTCAAAATGTGCTCCACTCGGGCTGAAAACGCTTGTTTGGGACATTACATTAATGTTGACTATAAATCATAAACTAAGCATTTTTCAGCTGAAATAATGAATGTAGTCCTCTTAATTCTTGCTTCTAAAGCATACGCAAACAGAAATTTCAATGTACAATGATGTTTTTTAAAAAACGGTCAAAATGTGCTCCACTCGGGCTGAAAACGCTTGTTCGGAACATTTCCTTAATGTTGACTATAAATCATAAACTAAGCATTTTTCAGCTGAAATAATGAATGTAGTCCTCTTAATTCTTGCTTCTAAAGCATATGCAAGCAGAAATTTCAATGTACAATGATGTTTTTAAAAAAAACAGTCAAAATGCGCTCCACTCGGGCTGAAAACGCTGTTGGGGACATTTCATTAATGTTGACTACAAATCAAAAACTAAGCATTTTTCAGCTGAAATAATGAATGTAGTCCTCTTAATTCTTGCTTCTAAAGCATACGCAAGCAGAAATTTCAATGTACAATGATGTTTTTAAAAAAAGGGTCAAAATGTGCTCCACTCGGGCTGAAAACGCTTGTTTGGAACATTTCATTAATGTTGACTATAAATCATAAACTAAGCATTTTTCAGCTGAAATAATGAATGTAGTCCTCTTAATTCTTGCTTCTAAAGCATACGCAAGCAGAAATTTCAATGTACAATGATGTTTTTAAAAAAAGGGTCAAAATGTGCTCCACTCGGGCTGAAAACGCTTGTTTGGAACATTTCATTAATGTTGACTATAAATCATAAACTAAGCATTTTTCAGCTGAAATAATGAATGTAGTCCTCTTAATTCTTGCTTCTAAAGCATACGCAAGCAGAAATTTCAATGTACAATGATGTTTTTAAAAAAACAGTCAAAATGTGCTCCACTCGGGCTGAAAACGCTTGTTTGGGACATGACATTAATGTTGACTATAAATCATAAACTAAGCATTTTTCAGCTGAAATAATGAATGTAGTCCTCTTAATTCTTGCTTCTAAAGCATACGCAAGCAGAAATTTCAATGTACAATGATGTTTTTAAAAAAAGGGTCAAAATGTGCTCCACTCGGGCTGAAAACGCTTGTTTGGAACATTTCCTTAATGTTGACTATAAATCATAAACTAAGCATTTTTCAGCTGAAATAATGAATGTAGTCCTCTTAATTCTTGCTTCTAAAGCATACGCAAGCAGAAATTTCAATGTACAATGATGTTTTTAAAAAAACAGTCAAAATGTGCTCCACTCGGGCTGAAAACGCTGTTGGGGACATTTCATTAATGTTGACTACAAATCAAAAACTAAGCATTTTTCAGCTGAAATAATGAATGTAGTCCTCTTAATTCTTGCTTCTAAAGCATTCGCAAGCAGAAATTTCAATGTACAATGATGTTTTTAAAAAAACAGTCAAAATGTGCTCCACTCGGGCTGAAAACGCTGTTGGGGACATTTCATTAATGTTGACTATAAATCATAAACTAAGCATTTTTCAGCTGAAATAATGAATGTAGTCCTCTTAATTCTTGCTTCTAAAGCATACGCAAGCAGAAATTTCAATGTACAATGATGTTTTTAAAAAAACGGTCAAAATGTGCTCCACTCGGGCTGAAAACGCTTGTTTGGGACATTACATTAATGTTGACTATAAATCATAAACTAAGCATTTTTCAGCTGAAATAATGAATGTAGTCCTCTTAATTCTTGCTTCTAAAGCATACGCAAACAGAAATTTCAATGTACAATGATGTTTTTTAAAAAACGGTCAAAATGTGCTCCACTCGGGCTGAAAACGCTTGTTCGGAACATTTCCTTAATGTTGACTATAAATCATAAACTAAGCATTTTTCAGCTGAAATAATGAATGTAGTCCTCTTAATTCTTGCTTCTAAAGCATACGCAAGCAGAAATTTCAATGTACAAAGATGTTTTTAAAAAAAACAGTCAAAATGCGCTCCACTCGGGCTGAAAACGCTGTTGGGGACATTTCATTAATGTTGACTACAAATCAAAAACTAAGCATTTTTCAGCTGAAATAATGAATGTAGTCCTCTTAATTCTTGCTTCTAAAGCATACGCAAGCAGAAATTTCAATGTACAATGATGTTTTTAAAAAAACAGTCAAAATGTGCTCCACTCGGGCTGAAAACGCTTGTTTGGAACATTTCATTAATGTTGACTATAAATCATAAACTAAGCATTTTTCAGCTGAAATAATGAATGTAGTCCTCTTAATTCTTGCTTCTAAAGCATACGCAAGCAGAAATTTCAATGTACAATGATGTTTTTAAAAAAACAGTCAAAATGTGCTCCACTCGGGCTGAAAACGCTTGTTTGGGACATGACATTAATGTTGACTATAAATCATAAACTAAGCATTTTTCAGCTGAAATAATGAAAGTAGTCCTCTTAATTCTTGCTTCTAAAGCATACGCAAGCAGAAATTTCAATGTACAATGATGTTTTTAAAAAAAGGGTCAAAATGTGCTCCACTCGGGCTGAAAACGCTTGTTTGGAACATTTCATTAATGTTGACTATAAATCATAAACTAAGCATTTTTCAGCTGAAATAATGAATGTAGTCCTCTTAATTCTTGCTTCTAAAGCATACGCAAGCAGAAATTTCAATGTACAATGATGTTTTTAAAAAAAACAGTCAAAATGTGCTCCACTCGGGCTGAAAACGCTGTTGGGGACATTTCATTAATGTTGACTATAAATCATAAACTAAGCATTTTTCAGCTGAAATAATGAATGTAGTCCTCTTAATTCTTGCTTCTAAAGCATACGCAAGCAGAAATTTCAATGTTTTTTAAAAAACGGTCAAAATGTGCTCCACTCGGGCTGAAAACGCTTGTTCGGAACATTTCCTTAATGTTGACTATAAATCATAAACTAAGCATTTTTCAGCTGAAATAATGAATGTAGTCCTCTTAATTCTTGCTTCTAAAGCATACGCAAGCAGAAATTTCAATGTACAATGATGTTTTTAAAAAAAACAGTCAAAATGTGCTCCACTCGGGCTGAAAACGCTGTTGGGGACATTTCATTAATGTTGACTACAAATCAAAAACTAAGCATTTTTCAGCTGAAATAATGAATGTAGTCCTCTTAATTCTTGCTTCTAAAGCATACGCAAGCAGAAATTTCAATGTACAATGATGTTTTTAAAAAAACAGTCAAAATGTGCTCCACTCGGGCTGAAAACGCTTGTTCGGAACATTTCCTTAATGTTGACTATAAATCATAAACTAAGCATTTTTCAGCTGAAATAATGAATGTAGTCCTCTTAATTCTTGCTTCTAAAGCATACGCAAGCAGAAATTTCAATGTACAATGATGTTTTTAAAAAAAACAGTCAAAATGCGCTCCACTCGGGCTGAAAACGCTGTTGGGGACATTTCATTAATGTTGACTATAAATCATAAACTAAGCATTTTTCAGCTGAAATAATGAATGTAGTCCTCTTAATTCTTGCTTCTAAAGCATACGCAAGCAGAAATTTCAATGTACAATGATGTTTTTAAAAAAACGGTCAAAATGTGCTCCACTCGGGCTGAAAACGCTTGTTCGGAACATTTCCTTAATGTTGACTATAAATCATAAACTAAGCATTTTTCAGCTGAAATAATGAATGTAGTCCTCTTAATTCTTGCTTCTAAAGCATACGCAAGCAGAAATTTCAATGTACAATGATGTTTTTAAAAAAAACAGTCAAAATGCGCTCCACTCGGGCTGAAAACGCTGTTGGGGACATTTCATTAATGTTGACTATAAATCATAAACTAAGCATTTTTCAGCTGAAATAATGAATGTAGTCCTCTTAATTCTTGCTTCTAAAGCATACGCAAGCAGAAATTTCAATGTACAATGATGTTTTTAAAAAAACGGTCAAAATGTGCTCCACTCGGGCTGAAAACGCTAGTTCGGAACATTTCCTTAATGTTGACTATAAATCATAAACTAAGCATTTTTCAGCTGAAATAATGAATGTAGTCCTCTTAATTCTTGCTTCTAAAGCATACGCAAGCAGAAATTTCAATGTACAATGATGTTTTTAAAAAAAACAGTCAAAATGTGCTCCACTCGGGCTGAAAACGCTGTTGGGGACATTTCATTAATGTTGACTACAAATCAAAAACTAAGCATTTTTCAGCTGAAATAATGAATGTAGTCCTCTTAATTCTTGCTTCTAAAGCATTCGCAAGCAGAAATTTCAATGTACAATGATGTTTTTAAAAAAACAGTCAAAATGTGCTCCACTCGGGCTGAAAACGCTGTTGGGGACATTTCATTAATGTTGACTATAAATCATAAACTAAGCATTTTTCAGCTGAAATAATGAATGTAGTCCTCTTAATTCTTGCTTCTAAAGCATACGCAAGCAGAAATTTCAATGTACAATGATGTTTTTAAAAAAACGGTCAAAATGTGCTCCACTCGGGCTGAAAACGCTTGTTTGGGACATTACATTAATGTTGACTATAAATCATAAACTAAGCATTTTTCAGCTGAAATAATGAATGTAGTCCTCTTAATTCTTGCTTCTAAAGCATACGCAAACAGAAATTTCAATGTACAATGATGTTTTTTAAAAAACGGTCAAAATGTGCTCCACTCGGGCTGAAAACGCTTGTTCGGAACATTTCCTTAATGTTGACTATAAATCATAAACTAAGCATTTTTCAGCTGAAATAATGAATGTAGTCCTCTTAATTCTTGCTTCTAAAGCATATGCAAGCAGAAATTTCAATGTACAATGATGTTTTTAAAAAAAACAGTCAAAATGCGCTCCACTCGGGCTGAAAACGCTGTTGGGGACATTTCATTAATGTTGACTACAAATCAAAAACTAAGCATTTTTCAGCTGAAATAATGAATGTAGTCCTCTTAATTCTTGCTTCTAAAGCATACGCAAGCAGAAATTTCAATGTACAATGATGTTTTTAAAAAAAGGGTCAAAATGTGCTCCACTCGGGCTGAAAACGCTTGTTTGGAACATTTCATTAATGTTGACTATAAATCATAAACTAAGCATTTTTCAGCTGAAATAATGAATGTAGTCCTCTTAATTCTTGCTTCTAAAGCATACGCAAGCAGAAATTTCAATGTACAATGATGTTTTTAAAAAAACAGTCAAAATGTGCTCCACTCGGGCTGAAAACGCTTGTTTGGGACATGACATTAATGTTGACTATAAATCATAAACTAAGCATTTTTCAGCTGAAATAATGAATGTAGTCCTCTTAATTCTTGCTTCTAAAGCATACGCAAGCAGAAATTTCAATGTACAATGATGTTTTTAAAAAAACAGTCAAAATGTGCTCCACTCGGGCTGAAAACGCTTGTTTGGGACATTACATTAATGTTGACTATAAATCATAAACTAAGCATTTTTCAGCTGAAATAATGAATGTAGTCCTCTTAATTCTTGCTTCTAAAGCATACGCAAAAAGAAATTTCAATGTACAATGATGTTTTTTAAAAAACGGTCAAAATGTGCTCCACTCGGGCTGAAAACGCTTGTTCGGAACATTTCCTTAATGTTGACTATAAATCATAAACTAAGCATTTTTCAGCTGAAATAATGAATGTAGTCCTCTTAATTCTTGCTTCTAAAGCATACGCAAGCAGAAATTTCAATGTACAATGATGTTTTTAAAAAAAACAGTCAAAATGCGCTCCACTCGGGCTGAAAACGCTGTTGGGGACATTTCATTAATGTTGACTACAAATCAAAAACTAAGCATTTTTCAGCTGAAATAATGAATGTAGTCCTCTTAATTCTTGCTTCTAAAGCATACGCAAGCAGAAATTTCAATGTACAATGATGTTTTTAAAAAAAGGGTCAAAATGTGCTCCACTCGGGCTGAAAACGCTTGTTTGGAACATTTCATTAATGTTGACTATAAATCATAAACTAAGCATTTTTCAGCTGAAATAATGAATGTAGTCCTCTTAATTCTTGCTTCTAAAGCATACGCAAGCAGAAATTTCAATGTACAATGATGTTTTTAAAAAAACGGTCAAAATGTGCTCCACTCGGGCTGAAAACGCTTGTTTGGGACATTACATTAATGTTGACTATAAATCATAAACTAAGCATTTTTCAGCTGAAATAATGAATGTAGTCCTCTTAATTCTTGCTTCTAAAGCATACGCAAACAGAAATTTCAATGTACAATGATGTTTTTTAAAAAACGGTCAAAATGTGCTCTACTCGGGCTGAAAACGCTTGTTCGGAACATTTCCTTAATGTTGACTATAAATCATAAACTAAGCATTTTTCAGCTGAAATAATGAATGTAGTCCTCTTAATTCTTGCTTCTAAAGCATATGCAAGCAGAAATTTCAATGTACAATGATGTTTTTAAAAAAAACAGTCAAAATGCGCTCCACTCGGGCTGAAAACGCTGTTGGGGACATTTCATTAATGTTGACTACAAATCAAAAACTAAGCATTTTTCAGCTGAAATAATGAATGTAGTCCTCTTAATTCTTGCTTCTAAAGCATACGCAAGCAGAAATTTCAATGTACAATGATGTTTTTAAAAAAAGGGTCAAAATGTGCTCCACTCGGGCTGAAAACGCTTGTTTGGAACATTTCATTAATGTTGACTATAAATCATAAACTAAGCATTTTTCAGCTGAAATAATGAATGTAGTCCTCTTAATTCTTGCTTCTAAAGCATACGCAAGCAGAAATTTCAATGTACAATGATGTTTTTAAAAAAACAGTCAAAATGTGCTCCACTCGGGCTGAAAACGCTTGTTTGGGACATGACATTAATGTTGACTATAAATCATAAACTAAGCATTTTTCAGCTGAAATAATGAATGTAGTCCTCTTAATTCTTGCTTCTAAAGCATACGCAAACAGAAATTTCAATGTACAATGATGTTTTTTAAAAAACGGTCAAAATGTGCTCCACTCGGGCTGAAAACGCTTGTTCGGAACATTTCCTTAATGTTGACTATAAATCATAAACTAAGCATTTTTCAGCTGAAATAATGAATGTAGTCCTCTTAATTCTTGCTTCTAAAGCATATGCAAGCAGAAATTTCAATGTACAATGATGTTTTTAAAAAAAACAGTCAAAATGCGCTCCACTCGGGCTGAAAACGCTGTTGGGGACATTTCATTAATGTTGACTACAAATCAAAAACTAAGCATTTTTCAGCTGAAATAATGAATGTAGTCCTCTTAATTCTTGCTTCTAAAGCATACGCAAGCAGAAATTTCAATGTACAATGATGTTTTTAAAAAAAGGGTCAAAATGTGCTCCACTCGGGCTGAAAACGCTTGTTTGGAACATTTCATTAATGTTGACTATAAATCATAAACTAAGCATTTTTCAGCTGAAATAATGAATGTAGTCCTCTTAATTCTTGCTTCTAAAGCATACGCAAGCAGAAATTTCAATGTACAATGATGTTTTTAAAAAAACAGTCAAAATGTGCTCCACTCGGGCTGAAAACGCTTGTTTGGGACATGACATTAATGTTGACTATAAATCATAAACTAAGCATTTTTCAGCTGAAATAATGAATGTAGTCCTCTTAATTCTTGCTTCTAAAGCATACGCAAGCAGAAATTTCAATGTACAATGATGTTTTTAAAAAAACAGTCAAAATGTGCTCCACTCGGGCTGAAAACGCTTGTTTGGGACATTACATTAATGTTGACTATAAATCATAAACTAAGCATTTTTCAGCTGAAATAATGAATGTAGTCCTCTTAATTCTTGCTTCTAAAGCATACGCAAAAAGAAATTTCAATGTACAATGATGTTTTTTAAAAAACGGTCAAAATGTGCTCCACTCGGGCTGAAAACGCTTGTTCGGAACATTTCCTTAATGTTGACTATAAATCATAAACTAAGCATTTTTCAGCTGAAATAATGAATGTAGTCCTCTTAATTCTTGCTTCTAAAGCATACGCAAGCAGAAATTTCAATGTACAATGATGTTTTTAAAAAAAACAGTCAAAATGCGCTCCACTCGGGCTGAAAACGCTGTTGGGGACATTTCATTAATGTTGACTACAAATCAAAAACTAAGCATTTTTCAGCTGAAATAATGAATGTAGTCCTCTTAATTCTTGCTTCTAAAGCATACGCAAGCAGAAATTTCAATGTACAATGATGTTTTTAAAAAAAGGGTCAAAATGTGCTCCACTCGGGCTGAAAACGCTTGTTTGGAACATTTCATTAATGTTGACTATAAATCATAAACTAAGCATTTTTCAGCTGAAATAATGAATGTAGTCCTCTTAATTCTTGCTTCTAAAGCATACGCAAGCAGAAATTTCAATGTACAATGATGTTTTTAAAAAAAGGGTCAAAATGTGCTCCACTCGGGCTGAAAACGCTTGTTTGGAACATTTCATTAATGTTGACTATAAATCATAAACTAAGCATTTTTCAGCTGAAATAATGAATGTAGTCCTCTTAATTCTTGCTTCTAAAGCATACGCAAGCAGAAATTTCAATGTACAATGATGTTTTTAAAAAAACAGTCAAAATGTGCTCCACTCGGGCTGAAAACGCTTGTTTGGGACATGACATTAATGTTGACTATAAATCATAAACTAAGCATTTTTCAGCTGAAATAATGAATGTAGTCCTCTTAATTCTTGCTTCTAAAGCATACGCAAGCAGAAATTTCAATGTACAATGATGTTTTTAAAAAAAGGGTCAAAATGTGCTCCACTCGGGCTGAAAACGCTTGTTTGGAACATTTCCTTAATGTTGACTATAAATCATAAACTAAGCATTTTTCAGCTGAAATAATGAATGTAGTCCTCTTAATTCTTGCTTCTAAAGCATACGCAAGCAGAAATTTCAATGTACAATGATGTTTTTAAAAAAACAGTCAAAATGTGCTCCACTCGGGCTGAAAACGCTGTTGGGGACATTTCATTAATGTTGACTACAAATCAAAAACTAAGCATTTTTCAGCTGAAATAATGAATGTAGTCCTCTTAATTCTTGCTTCTAAAGCATTCGCAAGCAGAAATTTCAATGTACAATGATGTTTTTAAAAAAACAGTCAAAATGTGCTCCACTCGGGCTGAAAACGCTGTTGGGGACATTTCATTAATGTTGACTATAAATCATAAACTAAGCATTTTTCAGCTGAAATAATGAATGTAGTCCTCTTAATTCTTGCTTCTAAAGCATACGCAAGCAGAAATTTCAATGTACAATGATGTTTTTAAAAAAACGGTCAAAATGTGCTCCACTCGGGCTGAAAACGCTTGTTTGGGACATTACATTAATGTTGACTATAAATCATAAACTAAGCATTTTTCAGCTGAAATAATGAATGTAGTCCTCTTAATTCTTGCTTCTAAAGCATACGCAAACAGAAATTTCAATGTACAATGATGTTTTTTAAAAAACGGTCAAAATGTGCTCCACTCGGGCTGAAAACGCTTGTTCGGAACATTTCCTTAATGTTGACTATAAATCATAAACTAAGCATTTTTCAGCTGAAATAATGAATGTAGTCCTCTTAATTCTTGCTTCTAAAGCATACGCAAGCAGAAATTTCAATGTACAATGATGTTTTAAAAAAAAACAGTCAAAATGCGCTCCACTCGGGCTGAAAACGCTGTTGGGGACATTTCATTAATGTTGACTACAAATCAAAAACTAAGCATTTTTCAGCTGAAATAATGAATGTAGTCCTCTTAATTCTTGCTTCTAAAGCATACGCAAGCAGAAATTTCAATGTACAATGATGTTTTTAAAAAAACAGTCAAAATGTGCTCCACTCGGGCTGAAAACGCTTGTTTGGAACATTTCATTAATGTTGACTATAAATCATAAACTAAGCATTTTTCAGCTGAAATAATGAATGTAGTCCTCTTAATTCTTGCTTCTAAAGCATACGCAAGCAGAAATTTCAATGTACAATGATGTTTTTAAAAAAACAGTCAAAATGTGCTCCACTCGGGCTGAAAACGCTTGTTTGGGACATGACATTAATGTTGACTATAAATCATAAACTAAGCATTTTTCAGCTGAAATAATGAAAGTAGTCCTCTTAATTCTTGCTTCTAAAGCATACGCAAGCAGAAATTTCAATGTACAATGATGTTTTTAAAAAAAGGGTCAAAATGTGCTCCACTCGGGCTGAAAACGCTTGTTTGGAACATTTCATTAATGTTGACTATAAATCATAAACTAAGCATTTTTCAGCTGAAATAATGAATGTAGTCCTCTTAATTCTTGCTTCTAAAGCATATGCAAGCAGAAATTTCAATGTACAATGATGTTTTTAAAAAAAACAGTCAAAATGCGCTCCACTCGGGCTGAAAACGCTGTTGGGGACATTTCATTAATGTTGACTACAAATCAAAAACTAAGCATTTTTCAGCTGAAATAATGAATGTAGTCCTCTTAATTCTTGCTTCTAAAGCATACGCAAGCAGAAATTTCAATGTACAATGATGTTTTTAAAAAAAACAGTCAAAATGCGCTCCACTCGGGCTGAAAACGCTGTTGGGGACATTTCATTAATGTTGACTACAAATCAAAAACTAAGCATTTTTCAGCTGAAATAATGAATGTAGTCCTCTTAATTCTTGCTTCTAAAGCATACGCAAGCAGAAATTTCAATGTACAATGATGTTTTTAAAAAAACAGTCAAAATGTGCTCCACTCGGGCTGAAAACGCTTGTTTGGAACATTTCATTAATGTTGACTATAAATCATAAACTAAGCATTTTTCAGCTGAAATAATGAATGTAGTCCTCTTAATTCTTGCTTCTAAAGCATACGCAAGCAGAAATTTCAATGTACAATGATGTTTTTAAAAAAACAGTCAAAATGTGCTCCACTCGGGCTGAAAACGCTTGTTTGGGACATGACATTAATGTTGACTATAAATCATAAACTAAGCATTTTTCAGCTGAAATAATGAAAGTAGTCCTCTTAATTCTTGCTTCTAAAGCATACGCAAGCAGAAATTTCAATGTACAATGATGTTTTTAAAAAAAGGGTCAAAATGTGCTCCACTCGGGCTGAAAACGCTTGTTTGGAACATTTCATTAATGTTGACTATAAATCATAAACTAAGCATTTTTCAGCTGAAATAATGAATGTAGTCCTCTTAATTCTTGCTTCTAAAGCATATGCAAGCAGAAATTTCAATGTACAATGATGTTTTTAAAAAAAACAGTCAAAATGCGCTCCACTCGGGCTGAAAACGCTGTTGGGGACATTTCATTAATGTTGACTACAAATCAAAAACTAAGCATTTTTCAGCTGAAATAATGAATGTAGTCCTCTTAATTCTTGCTTCTAAAGCATACGCAAGCAGAAATTTCAATGTACAATGATGTTTTTAAAAAAAGGGTCAAAATGTGCTCCACTCGGGCTGAAAACGCTTGTTTGGAACATTTCATTAATGTTGACTATAAATCATAAACTAAGCATTTTTCAGCTGAAATAATGAATGTAGTCCTCTTAATTCTTGCTTCTAAAGCATACGCAAGCAGAAATTTCAATGTACAATGATGTTTTTAAAAAAACAGTCAAAATGTGCTCCACTCGGGCTGAAAACGCTTGTTTGGGACATGACATTAATGTTGACTATAAATCATAAACTAAGCATTTTTCAGCTGAAATAATGAATGTAGTCCTCTTAATTCTTGCTTCTAAAGCATACGCAAGCAGAAATTTCAATGTACAATGATGTTTTTAAAAAAACAGTCAAAATGTGCTCCACTCGGGCTGAAAACGCTTGTTTGGGACATTACATTAATGTTGACTATAAATCATAAACTAAGCATTTTTCAGCTGAAATAATGAATGTAGTCCTCTTAATTCTTGCTTCTAAAGCATACGCAAAAAGAAATTTCAATGTACAATGATGTTTTTTAAAAAACGGTCAAAATGTGCTCCACTCGGGCTGAAAACGCTTGTTCGGAACATTTCCTTAATGTTGACTATAAATCATAAACTAAGCATTTTTCAGCTGAAATAATGAATGTAGTCCTCTTAATTCTTGCTTCTAAAGCATACGCAAGCAGAAATTTCAATGTACAATGATGTTTTTAAAAAAAACAGTCAAAATGCGCTCCACTCGGGCTGAAAACGCTGTTGGGGACATTTCATTAATGTTGACTACAAATCAAAAACTAAGCATTTTTCAGCTGAAATAATGAATGTAGTCCTCTTAATTCTTGCTTCTAAAGCATACGCAAGCAGAAATTTCAATGTACAATGATGTTTTTAAAAAAAGGGTCAAAATGTGCTCCACTCGGGCTGAAAACGCTTGTTTGGAACATTTCATTAATGTTGACTATAAATCATAAACTAAGCATTTTTCAGCTGAAATAATGAATGTAGTCCTCTTAATTCTTGCTTCTAAAGCATACGCAAGCAGAAATTTCAATGTACAATGATGTTTTTAAAAAAACGGTCAAAATGTGCTCCACTCGGGCTGAAAACGCTTGTTTGGGACATTACATTAATGTTGACTATAAATCATAAACTAAGCATTTTTCAGCTGAAATAATGAATGTAGTCCTCTTAATTCTTGCTTCTAAAGCATACGCAAACAGAAATTTCAATGTACAATGATGTTTTTTAAAAAACGGTCAAAATGTGCTCCACTCGGGCTGAAAACGCTTGTTCGGAACATTTCCTTAATGTTGACTATAAATCATAAACTAAGCATTTTTCAGCTGAAATAATGAATGTAGTCCTCTTAATTCTTGCTTCTAAAGCATATGCAAGCAGAAATTTCAATGTACAATGATGTTTTTAAAAAAAACAGTCAAAATGCGCTCCACTCGGGCTGAAAACGCTGTTGGGGACATTTCATTAATGTTGACTACAAATCAAAAACTAAGCATTTTTCAGCTGAAATAATGAATGTAGTCCTCTTAATTCTTGCTTCTAAAGCATACGCAAGCAGAAATTTCAATGTACAATGATGTTTTTAAAAAAAGGGTCAAAATGTGCTCCACTCGGGCTGAAAACGCTTGTTTGGAACATTTCATTAATGTTGACTATAAATCATAAACTAAGCATTTTTCAGCTGAAATAATGAATGTAGTCCTCTTAATTCTTGCTTCTAAAGCATACGCAAGCAGAAATTTCAATGTACAATGATGTTTTTAAAAAAACAGTCAAAATGTGCTCCACTCGGGCTGAAAACGCTTGTTTGGGACATGACATTAATGTTGACTATAAATCATAAACTAAGCATTTTTCAGCTGAAATAATGAATGTAGTCCTCTTAATTCTTGCTTCTAAAGCATACGCAAGCAGAAATTTCAATGTACAATGATGTTTTTAAAAAAACAGTCAAAATGTGCTCCACTCGGGCTGAAAACGCTTGTTTGGGACATTACATTAATGTTGACTATAAATCATAAACTAAGCATTTTTCAGCTGAAATAATGAATGTAGTCCTCTTAATTCTTGCTTCTAAAGCATACGCAAAAAGAAATTTCAATGTACAATGATGTTTTTTAAAAAACGGTCAAAATGTGCTCCACTCGGGCTGAAAACGCTTGTTCGGAACATTTCCTTAATGTTGACTATAAATCATAAACTAAGCATTTTTCAGCTGAAATAATGAATGTAGTCCTCTTAATTCTTGCTTCTAAAGCATACGCAAGCAGAAATTTCAATGTACAATGATGTTTTTAAAAAAAACAGTCAAAATGCGCTCCACTCGGGCTGAAAACGCTGTTGGGGACATTTCATTAATGTTGACTACAAATCAAAAACTAAGCATTTTTCAGCTGAAATAATGAATGTAGTCCTCTTAATTCTTGCTTCTAAAGCATACGCAAGCAGAAATTTCAATGTACAATGATGTTTTTAAAAAAAGGGTCAAAATGTGCTCCACTCGGGCTGAAAACGCTTGTTTGGAACATTTCATTAATGTTGACTATAAATCATAAACTAAGCATTTTTCAGCTGAAATAATGAATGTAGTCCTCTTAATTCTTGCTTCTAAAGCATACGCAAGCAGAAATTTCAATGTACAATGATGTTTTTAAAAAAAGGGTCAAAATGTGCTCCACTCGGGCTGAAAACGCTTGTTTGGAACATTTCATTAATGTTGACTATAAATCATAAACTAAGCATTTTTCAGCTGAAATAATGAATGTAGTCCTCTTAATTCTTGCTTCTAAAGCATACGCAAGCAGAAATTTCAATGTACAATGATGTTTTTAAAAAAACAGTCAAAATGTGCTCCACTCGGGCTGAAAACGCTTGTTTGGGACATGACATTAATGTTGACTATAAATCATAAACTAAGCATTTTTCAGCTGAAATAATGAATGTAGTCCTCTTAATTCTTGCTTCTAAAGCATACGCAAGCAGAAATTTCAATGTACAATGATGTTTTTAAAAAAAGGGTCAAAATGTGCTCCACTCGGGCTGAAAACGCTTGTTTGGAACATTTCCTTAATGTTGACTATAAATCATAAACTAAGCATTTTTCAGCTGAAATAATGAATGTAGTCCTCTTAATTCTTGCTTCTAAAGCATACGCAAGCAGAAATTTCAATGTACAATGATGTTTTTAAAAAAACAGTCAAAATGTGCTCCACTCGGGCTGAAAACGCTGTTGGGGACATTTCATTAATGTTGACTACAAATCAAAAACTAAGCATTTTTCAGCTGAAATAATGAATGTAGTCCTCTTAATTCTTGCTTCTAAAGCATTCGCAAGCAGAAATTTCAATGTACAATGATGTTTTTAAAAAAACAGTCAAAATGTGCTCCACTCGGGCTGAAAACGCTGTTGGGGACATTTCATTAATGTTGACTATCAATCATAAACTAAGCATTTTTCAGCTGAAATAATGAATGTAGTCCTCTTAATTCTTGCTTCTAAAGCATACGCAAGCAGAAATTTCAATGTACAATGATGTTTTTAAAAAAACGGTCAAAATGTGCTCCACTCGGGCTGAAAACGCTTGTTTGGGACATTACATTAATGTTGACTATAAATCATAAACTAAGCATTTTTCAGCTGAAATAATGAATGTAGTCCTCTTAATTCTTGCTTCTAAAGCATACGCAAGCAGAAATTTCAATGTACAATGATGTTTTTAAAAAAAGGGTCAAAATGTGCTCCACTCGGGCTGAAAACGCTTGTTTGGAACATTTCCTTAATGTTGACTATAAATCATAAACTAAGCATTTTTCAGCTGAAATAATGAATGTAGTCCTCTTAATTCTTGCTTCTAAAGCATACGCAAGCAGAAATTTCAATGTACAATGATGTTTTTAAAAAAACAGTCAAAATGTGCTCCACTCGGGCTGAAAACGCTGTTGGGGACATTTCATTAATGTTGACTACAAATCAAAAACTAAGCATTTTTCAGCTGAAATAATGAATGTAGTCCTCTTAATTCTTGCTTCTAAAGCATTCGCAAGCAGAAATTTCAATGTACAATGATGTTTTTAAAAAAACAGTCAAAATGTGCTCCACTCGGGCTGAAAACGCTGTTGGGGACATTTCATTAATGTTGACTATAAATCATAAACTAAGCATTTTTCAGCTGAAATAATGAATGTAGTCCTCTTAATTCTTGCTTCTAAAGCATACGCAAGCAGAAATTTCAATGTACAATGATGTTTTTAAAAAAACGGTCAAAATGTGCTCCACTCGGGCTGAAAACGCTTGTTTGGGACATTACATTAATGTTGACTATAAATCATAAACTAAGCATTTTTCAGCTGAAATAATGAATGTAGTCCTCTTAATTCTTGCTTCTAAAGCATACGCAAACAGAAATTTCAATGTACAATGATGTTTTTTAAAAAACGGTCAAAATGTGCTCCACTCGGGCTGAAAACGCTTGTTCGGAACATTTCCTTAATGTTGACTATAAATCATAAACTAAGCATTTTTCAGCTGAAATAATGAATGTAGTCCTCTTAATTCTTGCTTCTAAAGCATACGCAAGCAGAAATTTCAATGTACAATGATGTTTTTAAAAAAAACAGTCAAAATGCGCTCCACTCGGGCTGAAAACGCTGTTGGGGACATTTCATTAATGTTGACTACAAATCAAAAACTAAGCATTTTTCAGCTGAAATAATGAATGTAGTCCTCTTAATTCTTGCTTCTAAAGCATACGCAAGCAGAAATTTCAATGTACAATGATGTTTTTAAAAAAACAGTCAAAATGTGCTCCACTCGGGCTGAAAACGCTTGTTTGGAACATTTCATTAATGTTGACTATAAATCATAAACTAAGCATTTTTCAGCTGAAATAATGAATGTAGTCCTCTTAATTCTTGCTTCTAAAGCATACGCAAGCAGAAATTTCAATGTACAATGATGTTTTTAAAAAAACAGTCAAAATGTGCTCCACTCGGGCTGAAAACGCTTGTTTGGGACATGACATTAATGTTGACTATAAATCATAAACTAAGCATTTTTCAGCTGAAATAATGAAAGTAGTCCTCTTAATTCTTGCTTCTAAAGCATACGCAAGCAGAAATTTCAATGTACAATGATGTTTTTAAAAAAAGGGTCAAAATGTGCTCCACTCGGGCTGAAAACGCTTGTTTGGAACATTTCATTAATGTTGACTATAAATCATAAACTAAGCATTTTTCAGCTGAAATAATGAATGTAGTCCTCTTAATTCTTGCTTCTAAAGCATATGCAAGCAGAAATTTCAATGTACAATGATGTTTTTAAAAAAAACAGTCAAAATGCGCTCCACTCGGGCTGAAAACGCTGTTGGGGACATTTCATTAATGTTGACTACAAATCAAAAACTAAGCATTTTTCAGCTGAAATAATGAATGTAGTCCTCTTAATTCTTGCTTCTAAAGCATACGCAAGCAGAAATTTCAATGTACAATGATGTTTTTAAAAAAAGGGTCAAAATGTGCTCCACTCGGGCTGAAAACGCTTGTTTGGAACATTTCATTAATGTTGACTATAAATCATAAACTAAGCATTTTTCAGCTGAAATAATGAATGTAGTCCTCTTAATTCTTGCTTCTAAAGCATACGCAAGCAGAAATTTCAATGTACAATGATGTTTTTAAAAAAAACAGTCAAAATGCGCTCCACTCGGGCTGAAAACGCTGTTGGGGACATTTCATTAATGTTGACTACAAATCAAAAACTAAGCATTTTTCAGCTGAAATAATGAATGTAGTCCTCTTAATTCTTGCTTCTAAAGCATACGCAAGCAGAAATTTCAATGTACAATGATGTTTTTAAAAAAACAGTCAAAATGTGCTCCACTCGGGCTGAAAACGCTTGTTTGGAACATTTCATTAATGTTGACTATAAATCATAAACTAAGCATTTTTCAGCTGAAATAATGAATGTAGTCCTCTTAATTCTTGCTTCTAAAGCATACGCAAGCAGAAATTTCAATGTACAATGATGTTTTTAAAAAAACAGTCAAAATGTGCTCCACTCGGGCTGAAAACGCTTGTTTGGGACATGACATTAATGTTGACTATAAATCATAAACTAAGCATTTTTCAGCTGAAATAATGAAAGTAGTCCTCTTAATTCTTGCTTCTAAAGCATACGCAAGCAGAAATTTCAATGTACAATGATGTTTTTAAAAAAAGGGTCAAAATGTGCTCCACTCGGGCTGAAAACGCTTGTTTGGAACATTTCATTAATGTTGACTATAAATCATAAACTAAGCATTTTTCAGCTGAAATAATGAATGTAGTCCTCTTAATTCTTGCTTCTAAAGCATATGCAAGCAGAAATTTCAATGTACAATGATGTTTTTAAAAAAAACAGTCAAAATGCGCTCCACTCGGGCTGAAAACGCTGTTGGGGACATTTCATTAATGTTGACTACAAATCAAAAACTAAGCATTTTTCAGCTGAAATAATGAATGTAGTCCTCTTAATTCTTGCTTCTAAAGCATACGCAAGCAGAAATTTCAATGTACAATGATGTTTTTAAAAAAAGGGTCAAAATGTGCTCCACTCGGGCTGAAAACGCTTGTTTGGAACATTTCATTAATGTTGACTATAAATCATAAACTAAGCATTTTTCAGCTGAAATAATGAATGTAGTCCTCTTAATTCTTGCTTCTAAAGCATACGCAAGCAGAAATTTCAATGTACAATGATGTTTTTAAAAAAACAGTCAAAATGTGCTCCACTCGGGCTGAAAACGCTTGTTTGGGACATGACATTAATGTTGACTATAAATCATAAACTAAGCATTTTTCAGCTGAAATAATGAATGTAGTCCTCTTAATTCTTGCTTCTAAAGCATACGCAAGCAGAAATTTCAATGTACAATGATGTTTTTAAAAAAACAGTCAAAATGTGCTCCACTCGGGCTGAAAACGCTTGTTTGGGACATTACATTAATGTTGACTATAAATCATAAACTAAGCATTTTTCAGCTGAAATAATGAATGTAGTCCTCTTAATTCTTGCTTCTAAAGCATACGCAAAAAGAAATTTCAATGTACAATGATGTTTTTTAAAAAACGGTCAAAATGTGCTCCACTCGGGCTGAAAACGCTTGTTCGGAACATTTCCTTAATGTTGACTATAAATCATAAACTAAGCATTTTTCAGCTGAAATAATGAATGTAGTCCTCTTAATTCTTGCTTCTAAAGCATACGCAAGCAGAAATTTCAATGTACAATGATGTTTTTAAAAAAAACAGTCAAAATGCGCTCCACTCGGGCTGAAAACGCTGTTGGGGACATTTCATTAATGTTGACTACAAATCAAAAACTAAGCATTTTTCAGCTGAAATAATGAATGTAGTCCTCTTAATTCTTGCTTCTAAAGCATACGCAAGCAGAAATTTCAATGTACAATGATGTTTTTAAAAAAAGGGTCAAAATGTGCTCCACTCGGGCTGAAAACGCTTGTTTGGAACATTTCATTAATGTTGACTATAAATCATAAACTAAGCATTTTTCAGCTGAAATAATGAATGTAGTCCTCTTAATTCTTGCTTCTAAAGCATACGCAAGCAGAAATTTCAATGTACAATGATGTTTTTAAAAAAACGGTCAAAATGTGCTCCACTCGGGCTGAAAACGCTTGTTTGGGACATTACATTAATGTTGACTATAAATCATAAACTAAGCATTTTTCAGCTGAAATAATGAATGTAGTCCTCTTAATTCTTGCTTCTAAAGCATACGCAAACAGAAATTTCAATGTACAATGATGTTTTTTAAAAAACGGTCAAAATGTGCTCCACTCGGGCTGAAAACGCTTGTTCGGAACATTTCCTTAATGTTGACTATAAATCATAAACTAAGCATTTTTCAGCTGAAATAATGAATGTAGTCCTCTTAATTCTTGCTTCTAAAGCATATGCAAGCAGAAATTTCAATGTACAATGATGTTTTTAAAAAAAACAGTCAAAATGCGCTCCACTCGGGCTGAAAACGCTGTTGGGGACATTTCATTAATGTTGACTACAAATCAAAAACTAAGCATTTTTCAGCTGAAATAATGAATGTAGTCCTCTTAATTCTTGCTTCTAAAGCATACGCAAGCAGAAATTTCAATGTACAATGATGTTTTTAAAAAAAGGGTCAAAATGTGCTCCACTCGGGCTGAAAACGCTTGTTTGGAACATTTCATTAATGTTGACTATAAATCATAAACTAAGCATTTTTCAGCTGAAATAATGAATGTAGTCCTCTTAATTCTTGCTTCTAAAGCATACGCAAGCAGAAATTTCAATGTACAATGATGTTTTTAAAAAAACAGTCAAAATGTGCTCCACTCGGGCTGAAAACGCTTGTTTGGGACATGACATTAATGTTGACTATAAATCATAAACTAAGCATTTTTCAGCTGAAATAATGAATGTAGTCCTCTTAATTCTTGCTTCTAAAGCATACGCAAGCAGAAATTTCAATGTACAATGATGTTTTTAAAAAAACAGTCAAAATGTGCTCCACTCGGGCTGAAAACGCTTGTTCGGAACATTTCCTTAATGTTGACTATAAATCATAAACTAAGCATTTTTCAGCTGAAATAATGAATGTAGTCCTCTTAATTCTTGCTTCTAAAGCATACGCAAGCAGAAATTTCAATGTACAATGATGTTTTTAAAAAAAACAGTCAAAATGCGCTCCACTCGGGCTGAAAACGCTGTTGGGGACATTTCATTAATGTTGACTACAAATCAAAAACTAAGCATTTTTCAGCTGAAATAATGAATGTAGTCCTCTTAATTCTTGCTTCTAAAGCATACGCAAGCAGAAATTTCAATGTACAATGATGTTTTTAAAAAAAGGGTCAAAATGTGCTCCACTCGGGCTGAAAACGCTTGTTTGGAACATTTCATTAATGTTGACTATAAATCATAAACTAAGCATTTTTCAGCTGAAATAATGAATGTAGTCCTCTTAATTCTTGCTTCTAAAGCATACGCAAGCAGAAATTTCAATGTACAATGATGTTTTTAAAAAAAGGGTCAAAATGTGCTCCACTCGGGCTGAAAACGCTTGTTTGGAACATTTCATTAATGTTGACTATAAATCATAAACTAAGCATTTTTCAGCTGAAATAATGAATGTAGTCCTCTTAATTCTTGCTTCTAAAGCATACGCAAGCAGAAATTTCAATGTACAATGATGTTTTTAAAAAAACAGTCAAAATGTGCTCCACTCGGGCTGAAAACGCTTGTTTGGGACATGACATTAATGTTGACTATAAATCATAAACTAAGCATTTTTCAGCTGAAATAATGAATGTAGTCCTCTTAATTCTTGCTTCTAAAGCATACGCAAGCAGAAATTTCAATGTACAATGATGTTTTTAAAAAAACGGTCAAAATGTGCTCCACTCGGGCTGAAAACGCTTGTTTGGAACATTTCCTTAATGTTGACTATAAATCATAAACTAAGCATTTTTCAGCTGAAATAATGAATGTAGTCCTCTTAATTCTTGCTTCTAAAGCATACGCAAGCAGAAATTTCAATGTACAATGATGTTTTTAAAAAAAACAGTCAAAATGCGCTCCACTCGGGCTGAAAACGCTGTTGGGGACATTTCATTAATGTTGACTACAAATCAAAAACTAAGCATTTTTCAGCTGAAATAATGAATGTAGTCCTCTTAATTCTTGCTTCTAAAGCATTCGCAAGCAGAAATTTCAATGTACAATGATGTTTTTAAAAAAACAGTCAAAATGTGCTCCACTCGGGCTGAAAACGCTGTTGGGGACATTTCATTAATGTTGACTATAAATCATAAACTAAGCATTTTTCAGCTGAAATAATGAATGTAGTCCTCTTAATTCTTGCTTCTAAAGCATACGCAAGCAGAAATTTCAATGTACAATGATGTTTTTAAAAAAACGGTCAAAATGTGCTCCACTCGGGCTGAAAACGCTTGTTTGGGACATTACATTAATGTTGACTATAAATCATAAACTAAGCATTTTTCAGCTGAAATAATGAATGTAGTCCTCTTAATTCTTGCTTCTAAAGCATACGCAAACAGAAATTTCAATGTACAATGATGTTTTTTAAAAAACGGTCAAAATGTGCTCCACTCGGGCTGAAAACGCTTGTTCGGAACATTTCCTTAATGTTGACTATAAATCATAAACTAAGCATTTTTCAGCTGAAATAATGAATGTAGTCCTCTTAATTCTTGCTTCTAAAGCATACGCAAGCAGAAATTTCAATGTACAATGATGTTTTTAAAAAAAACAGTCAAAATGCGCTCCACTCGGGCTGAAAACGCTGTTGGGGACATTTCATTAATGTTGACTACAAATCAAAAACTAAGCATTTTTCAGCTGAAATAATGAATGTAGTCCTCTTAATTCTTGCTTCTAAAGCATACGCAAGCAGAAATTTCAATGTACAATGATGTTTTTAAAAAAACAGTCAAAATGTGCTCCACTCGGGCTGAAAACGCTTGTTTGGAACATTTCATTAATGTTGACTATAAATCATAAACTAAGCATTTTTCAGCTGAAATAATGAATGTAGTCCTCTTAATTCTTGCTTCTAAAGCATACGCAAGCAGAAATTTCAATGTACAATGATGTTTTTAAAAAAACAGTCAAAATGTGCTCCACTCGGGCTGAAAACGCTTGTTTGGGACATGACATTAATGTTGACTATAAATCATAAACTAAGCATTTTTCAGCTGAAATAATGAAAGTAGTCCTCTTAATTCTTGCTTCTAAAGCATACGCAAGCAGAAATTTCAATGTACAATGATGTTTTTAAAAAAAGGGTCAAAATGTGCTCCACTCGGGCTGAAAACGCTTGTTTGGAACATTTCATTAATGTTGACTATAAATCATAAACTAAGCATTTTTCAGCTGAAATAATGAATGTAGTCCTCTTAATTCTTGCTTCTAAAGCATACGCAAGCAGAAATTTCAATGTACAATGATGTTTTTAAAAAAAACAGTCAAAATGTGCTCCACTCGGGCTGAAAACGCTGTTGGGGACATTTCATTAATGTTGACTATAAATCATAAACTAAGCATTTTTCAGCTGAAATAATGAATGTAGTCCTCTTAATTCTTGCTTCTAAAGCATACGCAAGCAGAAATTTCAATGTACAATGATGTTTTTTAAAAAACGGTCAAAATGTGCTCCACTCGGGCTGAAAACGCTTGTTCGGAACATTTCCTTAATGTTGACTATAAATCATAAACTAAGCATTTTTCAGCTGAAATAATGAATGTAGTCCTCTTAATTCTTGCTTCTAAAGCATACGCAAGCAGAAATTTCAATGTACAATGATGTTTTTAAAAAAAACAGTCAAAATGTGCTCCACTCGGGCTGAAAACGCTGTTGGGGACATTTCATTAATGTTGACTACAAATCAAAAACTAAGCATTTTTCAGCTGAAATAATGAATGTAGTCCTCTTAATTCTTGCTTCTAAAGCATACGCAAGCAGAAATTTCAATGTACAATGATGTTTTTAAAAAAACAGTCAAAATGTGCTCCACTCGGGCTGAAAACGCTTGTTCGGAACATTTCCTTAATGTTGACTATAAATCATAAACTAAGCATTTTTCAGCTGAAATAATGAATGTAGTCCTCTTAATTCTTGCTTCTAAAGCATACGCAAGCAGAAATTTCAATGTACAATGATGTTTTTAAAAAAAACAGTCAAAATGTGCTCCACTCGGGCTGAAAACGCTGTTGGGGACATTTCATTAATGTTGACTACAAATCAAAAACTAAGCATTTTTCAGCTGAAATAATGAATGTAGTCCTCTTAATTCTTGCTTCTAAAGCATTCGCAAGCAGAAATTTCAATGTACAATGATGTTTTTAAAAAAACAGTCAAAATGTGCTCCACTCGGGCTGAAAACGCTGTTGGGGACATTTCATTAATGTTGACTATAAATCATAAACTAAGCATTTTTCAGCTGAAATAATGAATGTAGTCCTCTTAATTCTTGCTTCTAAAGCATACGCAAGCAGAAATTTCAATGTACAATGATGTTTTTAAAAAAACAGTCAAAATGTGCTCCACTCGGGCTGAAAACGCTTGTTTGGGACATGACATTAATGTTGACTATAAATCATAAACTAAGCATTTTTCAGCTGAAATAATGAATGTAGTCCTCTTAATTCTTGCTTCTAAAGCATACGCAAGCAGAAATTTCAATGTACAATGATGTTTTTAAAAAAACGGTCAAAATGTGCTCCACTCGGGCTGAAAACGCTTGTTCGGAACATTTCCTTAATGTTGACTATAAATCATAAACTAAGCATTTTTCAGCTGAAATAATGAATGTAGTCCTCTTAATTCTTGCTTCTAAAGCATACGCAAGCAGAAATTTCAATGTACAATGATGTTTTTAAAAAAAACAGTCAAAATGCGCTCCACTCGGGCTGAAAACGCTGTTGGGGACATTTCATTAATGTTGACTATAAATCATAAACTAAGCATTTTTCAGCTGAAATAATGAATGTAGTCCTCTTAATTCTTGCTTCTAAAGCATACGCAAGCAGAAACTTCAATGTACAATGATGTTTTTAAAAAAACGGTCAAAATGTGCTCCACTCGGGCTGAAAACGCTAGTTCGGAACATTTCCTTAATGTTGACTATAAATCATAAACTAAGCATTTTTCAGCTGAAATAATGAATGTAGTCCTCTTAATTCTTGCTTCTAAAGCATACGCAAGCAGAAATTTCAATGTACAATGATGTTTTTAAAAAAAACAGTCAAAATGTGCTCCACTCGGGCTGAAAACGCTGTTGGGGACATTTCATTAATGTTGACTACAAATCAAAAACTAAGCATTTTTCAGCTGAAATAATGAATGTAGTCCTCTTAATTCTTGCTTCTAAAGCATTCGCAAGCAGAAATTTCAATGTACAATGATGTTTTTAAAAAAACAGTCAAAATGTGCTCCACTCGGGCTGAAAACGCTGTTGGGGACATTTCATTAATGTTGACTATAAATCATAAACTAAGCATTTTTCAGCTGAAATAATGAATGTAGTCCTCTTAATTCTTGCTTCTAAAGCATACGCAAGCAGAAATTTCAATGTACAATGATGTTTTTAAAAAAACGGTCAAAATGTGCTCCACTCGGGCTGAAAACGCTTGTTTGGGACATTACATTAATGTTGACTATAAATCATAAACTAAGCATTTTTCAGCTGAAATAATGAATGTAGTCCTCTTAATTCTTGCTTCTAAAGCATACGCAAACAGAAATTTCAATGTACAATGATGTTTTTTAAAAAACGGTCAAAATGTGCTCCACTCGGGCTGAAAACGCTTGTTCGGAACATTTCCTTAATGTTGACTATAAATCATAAACTAAGCATTTTTCAGCTGAAATAATGAATGTAGTCCTCTTAATTCTTGCTTCTAAAGCATACGCAAGCAGAAATTTCAATGTACAATGATGTTTTTAAAAAAAACAGTCAAAATGCGCTCCACTCGGGCTGAAAACGCTGTTGGGGACATTTCATTAATGTTGACTACAAATCAAAAACTAAGCATTTTTCAGCTGAAATAATGAATGTAGTCCTCTTAATTCTTGCTTCTAAAGCATACGCAAGCAGAAATTTCAATGTACAATGATGTTTTTAAAAAAAGGGTCAAAATGTGCTCCACTCGGGCTGAAAACGCTTGTTTGGAACATTTCATTAATGTTGACTATAAATCATAAACTAAGCATTTTTCAGCTGAAATAATGAATGTAGTCCTCTTAATTCTTGCTTCTAAAGCATACGCAAGCAGAAATTTCAATGTACAATGATGTTTTTAAAAAAACAGTCAAAATGTGCTCCACTCGGGCTGAAAACGCTTGTTCGGAACATTTCCTTAATGTTGACTATAAATCATAAACTAAGCATTTTTCAGCTGAAATAATGAATGTAGTCCTCTTAATTCTTGCTTCTAAAGCATACGCAAGCAGAAATTTCAATGTACAATGATGTTTTTAAAAAAAACAGTCAAAATGCGCTCCACTCGGGCTGAAAACGCTTGTTTGGGACATTACATTAATGTTGACTATAAATCATAAACTAAGCATTTTTCAGCTGAAATAATGAATGTAGTCCTCTTAATTCTTGCTTCTAAAGCATACGCAAGCAGAAATTTCAATGTACAATGATGTTTTTAAAAAAACGGTCAAAATGTGCTCCACTCGGGCTGAAAACGCTTGTTTGGGACATTACATTAATGTTGACTATAAATCATAAACTAAGCATTTTTTAGCTGAAATAATGAATGTAGTCCTCTTAATTCTTGCTTCTAAAGCATACGCAAAAAGAAATTTCAATGTACAATGATGTTTTTTAAAAAACGGTCAAAATGTGCTCCACTCGGGCTGAAAACGCTTGTTCGGAACATTTCCTTAATGTTGACTATAAATCATAAACTAAGCATTTTTCAGCTGAAATAATGAATGTAGTCCTCTTAATTCTTGCTTCTAAAGCATACGCAAGCAGAAATTTCAATGTACAATGATGTTTTTAAAAAAAACAGTCAAAATGCGCTCCACTCGGGCTGAAAACGCTGTTGGGGACATTTCATTAATGTTGACTACAAATCAAAAACTAAGCATTTTTCAGCTGAAATAATGAATGTAGTCCTCTTAATTCTTGCTTCTAAAGCATACGCAAGCAGAAATTTCAATGTACAATGATGTTTTTAAAAAAAGGGTCAAAATGTGCTCCACTCGGGCTGAAAACGCTTGTTTGGAACATTTCATTAATGTTGACTATAAATCATAAACTAAGCATTTTTCAGCTGAAATAATGAATGTAGTCCTCTTAATTCTTGCTTCTAAAGCATACGCAAGCAGAAATTTCAATGTACAATGATGTTTTTAAAAAAAAACAGTCAAAATGTGCTCCACTCGGGCTGAAAACGCTTGTTTGGGACATTACATTAATGTTGACTATAAATCATAAACTAAGCATTTTTCAGCTGAAATAATGAATGTAGTCCTCTTAATTCTTGCTTCTAAAGCATACGCAAGCAGAAATTTCAATGTACAATGATGTTTTTAAAAAAACGGTCAAAATGTGCTCCACTCGGGCTGAAAACGCTTGTTTGGGACATTACATTAATGTTGACTATAAATCATAAACTAAGCATTTTTTAGCTGAAATAATGAATGTAGTCCTCTTAATTCTTGCTTCTAAAGCATACGCAAAAAGAAATTTCAATGTACAATGATGTTTTTTAAAAAACGGTCAAAATGTGCTCCACTCGGGCTGAAAACGCTTGTTCGGAACATTTCCTTAATGTTGACTATAAATCATAAACTAAGCATTTTTCAGCTGAAATAATGAATGTAGTCCTCTTAATTCTTGCTTCTAAAGCATACGCAAGCAGAAATTTCAATGTACAATGATGTTTTTAAAAAAAACAGTCAAAATGCGCTCCACTCGGGCTGAAAACGCTGTTGGGGACATTTCATTAATGTTGACTACAAATCAAAAACTAAGCATTTTTCAGCTGAAATAATGAATGTAGTCCTCTTAATTCTTGCTTCTAAAGCATACGCAAGCAGAAATTTCAATGTACAATGATGTTTTTAAAAAAAGGGTCAAAATGTGCTCCACTCGGGCTGAAAACGCTTGTTTGGAACATTTCATTAATGTTGACTATAAATCATAAACTAAGCATTTTTCAGCTGAAATAATGAATGTAGTCCTCTTAATTCTTGCTTCTAAAGCATACGCAAGCAGAAATTTCAATGTACAATGATGTTTTTAAAAAAACGGTCAAAATGTGCTCCACTCGGGCTGAAAACGCTTGTTTGGGACATTACATTAATGTTGACTATAAATCATAAACTAAGCATTTTTCAGCTGAAATAATGAATGTAGTCCTCTTAATTCTTGCTTCTAAAGCATACGCAAACAGAAATTTCAATGTACAATGATGTTTTTTAAAAAACGGTCAAAATGTGCTCCACTCGGGCTGAAAACGCTTGTTCGGAACATTTCCTTAATGTTGACTATAAATCATAAACTAAGCATTTTTCAGCTGAAATAATGAATGTAGTCCTCTTAATTCTTGCTTCTAAAGCATATGCAAGCAGAAATTTCAATGTACAATGATGTTTTTAAAAAAAACAGTCAAAATGCGCTCCACTCGGGCTGAAAACGCTGTTGGGGACATTTCATTAATGTTGACTACAAATCAAAAACTAAGCATTTTTCAGCTGAAATAATGAATGTAGTCCTCTTAATTCTTGCTTCTAAAGCATACGCAAGCAGAAATTTCAATGTACAATGATGTTTTTAAAAAAAGGGTCAAAATGTGCTCCACTCGGGCTGAAAACGCTTGTTTGGAACATTTCATTAATGTTGACTATAAATCATAAACTAAGCATTTTTCAGCTGAAATAATGAATGTAGTCCTCTTAATTCTTGCTTCTAAAGCATACGCAAGCAGAAATTTCAATGTACAATGATGTTTTTAAAAAAACAGTCAAAATGTGCTCCACTCGGGCTGAAAACGCTTGTTTGGGACATGACATTAATGTTGACTATAAATCATAAACTAAGCATTTTTCAGCTGAAATAATGAATGTAGTCCTCTTAATTCTTGCTTCTAAAGCATACGCAAGCAGAAATTTCAATGTACAATGATGTTTTTAAAAAAACAGTCAAAATGTGCTCCACTCGGGCTGAAAACGCTTGTTTGGGACATTACATTAATGTTGACTATAAATCATAAACTAAGCATTTTTCAGCTGAAATAATGAATGTAGTCCTCTTAATTCTTGCTTCTAAAGCATACGCAAAAAGAAATTTCAATGTACAATGATGTTTTTTAAAAAACGGTCAAAATGTGCTCCACTCGGGCTGAAAACGCTTGTTCGGAACATTTCCTTAATGTTGACTATAAATCATAAACTAAGCATTTTTCAGCTGAAATAATGAATGTAGTCCTCTTAATTCTTGCTTCTAAAGCATACGCAAGCAGAAATTTCAATGTACAATGATGTTTTTAAAAAAAACAGTCAAAATGCGCTCCACTCGGGCTGAAAACGCTGTTGGGGACATTTCATTAATGTTGACTACAAATCAAAAACTAAGCATTTTTCAGCTGAAATAATGAATGTAGTCCTCTTAATTCTTGCTTCTAAAGCATACGCAAGCAGAAATTTCAATGTACAATGATGTTTTTAAAAAAAGGGTCAAAATGTGCTCCACTCGGGCTGAAAACGCTTGTTTGGAACATTTCATTAATGTTGACTATAAATCATAAACTAAGCATTTTTCAGCTGAAATAATGAATGTAGTCCTCTTAATTCTTGCTTCTAAAGCATACGCAAGCAGAAATTTCAATGTACAATGATGTTTTTAAAAAAAGGGTCAAAATGTGCTCCACTCGGGCTGAAAACGCTTGTTTGGAACATTTCATTAATGTTGACTATAAATCATAAACTAAGCATTTTTCAGCTGAAATAATGAATGTAGTCCTCTTAATTCTTGCTTCTAAAGCATACGCAAGCAGAAATTTCAATGTACAATGATGTTTTTAAAAAAACAGTCAAAATGTGCTCCACTCGGGCTGAAAACGCTTGTTTGGGACATGACATTAATGTTGACTATAAATCATAAACTAAGCATTTTTCAGCTGAAATAATGAATGTAGTCCTCTTAATTCTTGCTTCTAAAGCATACGCAAGCAGAAATTTCAATGTACAATGATGTTTTTAAAAAAAGGGTCAAAATGTGCTCCACTCGGGCTGAAAACGCTTGTTTGGAACATTTCCTTAATGTTGACTATAAATCATAAACTAAGCATTTTTCTGCTTGCTTCTAAAGCATACGCAAGCAGAAATTTCAATGTACAATGATGTTTTTAAAAAAACAGTCAAAATGTGCTCCACTCGGGCTGAAAACGCTGTTGGGGACATTTCATTAATGTTGACTACAAATCAAAAACTAAGCATTTTTCAGCTGAAATAATGAATGTAGTCCTCTTAATTCTTGCTTCTAAAGCATTCGCAAGCAGAAATTTCAATGTACAATGATGTTTTTAAAAAAACAGTCAAAATGTGCTCCACTCGGGCTGAAAACGCTGTTGGGGACATTTCATTAATGTTGACTATAAATCATAAACTAAGCATTTTTCAGCTGAAATAATGAATGTAGTCCTCTTAATTCTTGCTTCTAAAGCATACGCAAGCAGAAATTTCAATGTACAATGATGTTTTTAAAAAAACGGTCAAAATGTGCTCCACTCGGGCTGAAAACGCTTGTTTGGGACATTACATTAATGTTGACTATAAATCATAAACTAAGCATTTTTCAGCTGAAATAATGAATGTAGTCCTCTTAATTCTTGCTTCTAAAGCATACGCAAACAGAAATTTCAATGTACAATGATGTTTTTTAAAAAACGGTCAAAATGTGCTCCACTCGGGCTGAAAACGCTTGTTCGGAACATTTCCTTAATGTTGACTATAAATCATAAACTAAGCATTTTTCAGCTGAAATAATGAATGTAGTCCTCTTAATTCTTGCTTCTAAAGCATACGCAAGCAGAAATTTCAATGTACAATGATGTTTTTAAAAAAAACAGTCAAAATGCGCTCCACTCGGGCTGAAAACGCTGTTGGGGACATTTCATTAATGTTGACTACAAATCAAAAACTAAGCATTTTTCAGCTGAAATAATGAATGTAGTCCTCTTAATTCTTGCTTCTAAAGCATACGCAAGCAGAAATTTCAATGTACAATGATGTTTTTAAAAAAACAGTCAAAATGTGCTCCACTCGGGCTGAAAACGCTTGTTTGGAACATTTCATTAATGTTGACTATAAATCATAAACTAAGCATTTTTCAGCTGAAATAATGAATGTAGTCCTCTTAATTCTTGCTTCTAAAGCATACGCAAGCAGAAATTTCAATGTACAATGATGTTTTTAAAAAAACAGTCAAAATGTGCTCCACTCGGGCTGAAAACGCTTGTTTGGGACATGACATTAATGTTGACTATAAATCATAAACTAAGCATTTTTCAGCTGAAATAATGAAAGTAGTCCTCTTAATTCTTGCTTCTAAAGCATACGCAAGCAGAAATTTCAATGTACAATGATGTTTTTAAAAAAAGGGTCAAAATGTGCTCCACTCGGGCTGAAAACGCTTGTTTGGAACATTTCATTAATGTTGACTATAAATCATAAACTAAGCATTTTTCAGCTGAAATAATGAATGTAGTCCTCTTAATTCTTGCTTCTAAAGCATACGCAAGCAGAAATTTCAATGTACAATGATGTTTTTAAAAAAAACAGTCAAAATGTGCTCCACTCGGGCTGAAAACGCTGTTGGGGACATTTCATTAATGTTGACTATAAATCATAAACTAAGCATTTTTCAGCTGAAATAATGAATGTAGTCCTCTTAATTCTTGCTTCTAAAGCATACGCAAGCAGAAATTTCAATGTACAATGATGTTTTTTAAAAAACGGTCAAAATGTGCTCCACTCGGGCTGAAAACGCTTGTTCGGAACATTTCCTTAATGTTGACTATAAATCATAAACTAAGCATTTTTCAGCTGAAATAATGAAAGTAGTCCTCTTAATTCTTGCTTCTAAAGCATACGCAAGCAGAAATTTCAATGTACAATGATGTTTTTAAAAAAAACAGTCAAAATGTGCTCCACTCGGGCTGAAAACGCTGTTGGGGACATTTCATTAATGTTGACTACAAATCAAAAACTAAGCATTTTTCAGCTGAAATAATGAATGTAGTCCTCTTAATTCTTGCTTCTAAAGCATACGCAAGCAGAAATTTCAATGTACAATGATGTTTTTAAAAAAACAGTCAAAATGTGCTCCACTCGGGCTGAAAACGCTTGTTCGGAACATTTCCTTAATGTTGACTATAAATCATAAACTAAGCATTTTTCAGCTGAAATAATGAATGTAGTCCTCTTAATTCTTGCTTCTAAAGCATACGCAAGCAGAAATTTCAATGTACAATGATGTTTTTAAAAAAAACAGTCAAAATGTGCTCCACTCGGGCTGAAAACGCTGTTGGGGACATTTCATTAATGTTGACTACAAATCAAAAACTAAGCATTTTTCAGCTGAAATAATGAATGTAGTCCTCTTAATTCTTGCTTCTAAAGCATTCGCAAGCAGAAATTTCAATGTACAATGATGTTTTTAAAAAAACAGTCAAAATGTGCTCCACTCGGGCTGAAAACGCTGTTGGGGACATTTCATTAATGTTGACTATAAATCATAAACTAAGCATTTTTCAGCTGAAATAATGAATGTAGTCCTCTTAATTCTTGCTTCTAAAGCATACGCAAGCAGAAATTTCAATGTACAATGATGTTTTTAAAAAAACAGTCAAAATGTGCTCCACTCGGGCTGAAAACGCTTGTTTGGGACATGACATTAATGTTGACTATAAATCATAAACTAAGCATTTTTCAGCTGAAATAATGAATGTAGTCCTCTTAATTCTTGCTTCTAAAGCATACGCAAGCAGAAATTTCAATGTACAATGATGTTTTTAAAAAAACGGTCAAAATGTGCTCCACTCGGGCTGAAAACGCTTGTTCGGAACATTTCCTTAATGTTGACTATAAATCATAAACTAAGCATTTTTCAGCTGAAATAATGAATGTAGTCCTCTTAATTCTTGCTTCTAAAGCATACGCAAGCAGAAATTTCAATGTACAATGATGTTTTTAAAAAAAACAGTCAAAATGCGCTCCACTCGGGCTGAAAACGCTGTTGGGGACATTTCATTAATGTTGACTATAAATCATAAACTAAGCATTTTTCAGCTGAAATAATGAATGTAGTCCTCTTAATTCTTGCTTCTAAAGCATACGCAAGCAGAAATTTCAATGTACAATGATGTTTTTAAAAAAACGGTCAAAATGTGCTCCACTCGGGCTGAAAACGCTAGTTCGGAACATTTCCTTAATGTTGACTATAAATCATAAACTAAGCATTTTTCAGCTGAAATAATGAATGTAGTCCTCTTAATTCTTGCTTCTAAAGCATACGCAAGCAGAAATTTCAATGTACAATGATGTTTTTAAAAAAAACAGTCAAAATGTGCTCCACTCGGGCTGAAAACGCTGTTGGGGACATTTCATTAATGTTGACTACAAATCAAAAACTAAGCATTTTTCAGCTGAAATAATGAATGTAGTCCTCTTAATTCTTGCTTCTAAAGCATTCGCAAGCAGAAATTTCAATGTACAATGATGTTTTTAAAAAAACAGTCAAAATGTGCTCCACTCGGGCTGAAAACGCTGTTGGGGACATTTCATTAATGTTGACTACAAATCAAAAACTAAGCATTTTTCAGCTGAAATAATGAATGTAGTCCTCTTAATTCTTGCTTCTAAAGCATACGCAAGCAGAAATTTCAATGTACAATGATGTTTTTAAAAAAAGGGTCAAAATGTGCTCCACTCGGGCTGAAAACGCTTGTTTGGAACATTTCATTAATGTTGACTATAAATCATAAACTAAGCATTTTTCAGCTGAAATAATGAATGTAGTCCTCTTAATTCTTGCTTCTAAAGCATACGCAAGCAGAAATTTCAATGTACAATGATGTTTTTAAAAAAACGGTCAAAATGTGCTCCACTCGGGCTGAAAACGCTTGTTTGGGACATTACATTAATGTTGACTATAAATCATAAACTAAGCATTTTTCAGCTGAAATAATGAATGTAGTCCTCTTAATTCTTGCTTCTAAAGCATACGCAAACAGAAATTTCAATGTACAATGATGTTTTTTAAAAAACGGTCAAAATGTGCTCCACTCGGGCTGAAAACGCTTGTTCGGAACATTTCCTTAATGTTGACTATAAATCATAAACTAAGCATTTTTCAGCTGAAATAATGAATGTAGTCCTCTTAATTCTTGCTTCTAAAGCATATGCAAGCAGAAATTTCAATGTACAATGATGTTTTTAAAAAAAACAGTCAAAATGCGCTCCACTCGGGCTGAAAACGCTGTTGGGGACATTTCATTAATGTTGACTACAAATCAAAAACTAAGCATTTTTCAGCTGAAATAATGAATGTAGTCCTCTTAATTCTTGCTTCTAAAGCATACGCAAGCAGAAATTTCAATGTACAATGATGTTTTTAAAAAAAGGGTCAAAATGTGCTCCACTCGGGCTGAAAACGCTTGTTTGGAACATTTCATTAATGTTGACTATAAATCATAAACTAAGCATTTTTCAGCTGAAATAATGAATGTAGTCCTCTTAATTCTTGCTTCTAAAGCATACGCAAGCAGAAATTTCAATGTACAATGATGTTTTTAAAAAAACAGTCAAAATGTGCTCCACTCGGGCTGAAAACGCTTGTTTGGGACATGACATTAATGTTGACTATAAATCATAAACTAAGCATTTTTCAGCTGAAATAATGAATGTAGTCCTCTTAATTCTTGCTTCTAAAGCATACGCAAGCAGAAATTTCAATGTACAATGATGTTTTTAAAAAAACAGTCAAAATGTGCTCCACTCGGGCTGAAAACGCTTGTTTGGGACATTACATTAATGTTGACTATAAATCATAAACTAAGCATTTTTCAGCTGAAATAATGAATGTAGTCCTCTTAATTCTTGCTTCTAAAGCATACGCAAAAAGAAATTTCAATGTACAATGATGTTTTTTAAAAAACGGTCAAAATGTGCTCCACTCGGGCTGAAAACGCTTGTTCGGAACATTTCCTTAATGTTGACTATAAATCATAAACTAAGCATTTTTCAGCTGAAATAATGAATGTAGTCCTCTTAATTCTTGCTTCTAAAGCATACGCAAGCAGAAATTTCAATGTACAATGATGTTTTTAAAAAAAACAGTCAAAATGCGCTCCACTCGGGCTGAAAACGCTGTTGGGGACATTTCATTAATGTTGACTACAAATCAAAAACTAAGCATTTTTCAGCTGAAATAATGAATGTAGTCCTCTTAATTCTTGCTTCTAAAGCATACGCAAGCAGAAATTTCAATGTACAATGATGTTTTTAAAAAAAGGGTCAAAATGTGCTCCACTCGGGCTGAAAACGCTTGTTTGGAACATTTCATTAATGTTGACTATAAATCATAAACTAAGCATTTTTCAGCTGAAATAATGAATGTAGTCCTCTTAATTCTTGCTTCTAAAGCATACGCAAGCAGAAATTTCAATGTACAATGATGTTTTTAAAAAAAGGGTCAAAATGTGCTCCACTCGGGCTGAAAACGCTTGTTTGGAACATTTCATTAATGTTGACTATAAATCATAAACTAAGCATTTTTCAGCTGAAATAATGAATGTAGTCCTCTTAATTCTTGCTTCTAAAGCATACGCAAGCAGAAATTTCAATGTACAATGATGTTTTTAAAAAAACAGTCAAAATGTGCTCCACTCGGGCTGAAAACGCTTGTTTGGGACATGACATTAATGTTGACTATAAATCATAAACTAAGCATTTTTCAGCTGAAATAATGAATGTAGTCCTCTTAATTCTTGCTTCTAAAGCATACGCAAGCAGAAATTTCAATGTACAATGATGTTTTTAAAAAAAGGGTCAAAATGTGCTCCACTCGGGCTGAAAACGCTTGTTTGGAACATTTCCTTAATGTTGACTATAAATCATAAACTAAGCATTTTTCTGCTTGCTTCTAAAGCATACGCAAGCAGAAATTTCAATGTACAATGATGTTTTTAAAAAAACAGTCAAAATGTGCTCCACTCGGGCTGAAAACGCTGTTGGGGACATTTCATTAATGTTGACTACAAATCAAAAACTAAGCATTTTTCAGCTGAAATAATGAATGTAGTCCTCTTAATTCTTGCTTCTAAAGCATTCGCAAGCAGAAATTTCAATGTACAATGATGTTTTTAAAAAAACAGTCAAAATGTGCTCCACTCGGGCTGAAAACGCTGTTGGGGACATTTCATTAATGTTGACTATAAATCATAAACTAAGCATTTTTCAGCTGAAATAATGAATGTAGTCCTCTTAATTCTTGCTTCTAAAGCATACGCAAGCAGAAATTTCAATGTACAATGATGTTTTTAAAAAAACGGTCAAAATGTGCTCCACTCGGGCTGAAAACGCTTGTTTGGGACATTACATTAATGTTGACTATAAATCATAAACTAAGCATTTTTCAGCTGAAATAATGAATGTAGTCCTCTTAATTCTTGCTTCTAAAGCATACGCAAACAGAAATTTCAATGTACAATGATGTTTTTTAAAAAACGGTCAAAATGTGCTCCACTCGGGCTGAAAACGCTTGTTCGGAACATTTCCTTAATGTTGACTATAAATCATAAACTAAGCATTTTTCAGCTGAAATAATGAATGTAGTCCTCTTAATTCTTGCTTCTAAAGCATACGCAAGCAGAAATTTCAATGTACAATGATGTTTTTAAAAAAAACAGTCAAAATGCGCTCCACTCGGGCTGAAAACGCTGTTGGGGACATTTCATTAATGTTGACTACAAATCAAAAACTAAGCATTTTTCAGCTGAAATAATGAATGTAGTCCTCTTAATTCTTGCTTCTAAAGCATACGCAAGCAGAAATTTCAATGTACAATGATGTTTTTAAAAAAACAGTCAAAATGTGCTCCACTCGGGCTGAAAACGCTTGTTTGGAACATTTCATTAATGTTGACTATAAATCATAAACTAAGCATTTTTCAGCTGAAATAATGAATGTAGTCCTCTTAATTCTTGCTTCTAAAGCATACGCAAGCAGAAATTTCAATGTACAATGATGTTTTTAAAAAAACAGTCAAAATGTGCTCCACTCGGGCTGAAAACGCTTGTTTGGGACATGACATTAATGTTGACTATAAATCATAAACTAAGCATTTTTCAGCTGAAATAATGAAAGTAGTCCTCTTAATTCTTGCTTCTAAAGCATACGCAAGCAGAAATTTCAATGTACAATGATGTTTTTAAAAAAAGGGTCAAAATGTGCTCCACTCGGGCTGAAAACGCTTGTTTGGAACATTTCATTAATGTTGACTATAAATCATAAACTAAGCATTTTTCAGCTGAAATAATGAATGTAGTCCTCTTAATTCTTGCTTCTAAAGCATACGCAAGCAGAAATTTCAATGTACAATGATGTTTTTAAAAAAAACAGTCAAAATGTGCTCCACTCGGGCTGAAAACGCTGTTGGGGACATTTCATTAATGTTGACTATAAATCATAAACTAAGCATTTTTCAGCTGAAATAATGAATGTAGTCCTCTTAATTCTTGCTTCTAAAGCATACGCAAGCAGAAATTTCAATGTACAATGATGTTTTTTAAAAAACGGTCAAAATGTGCTCCACTCGGGCTGAAAACGCTTGTTCGGAACATTTCCTTAATGTTGACTATAAATCATAAACTAAGCATTTTTCAGCTGAAATAATGAAAGTAGTCCTCTTAATTCTTGCTTCTAAAGCATACGCAAGCAGAAATTTCAATGTACAATGATGTTTTTAAAAAAAACAGTCAAAATGTGCTCCACTCGGGCTGAAAACGCTGTTGGGGACATTTCATTAATGTTGACTACAAATCAAAAACTAAGCATTTTTCAGCTGAAATAATGAATGTAGTCCTCTTAATTCTTGCTTCTAAAGCATACGCAAGCAGAAATTTCAATGTACAATGATGTTTTTAAAAAAACAGTCAAAATGTGCTCCACTCGGGCTGAAAACGCTTGTTCGGAACATTTCCTTAATGTTGACTATAAATCATAAACTAAGCATTTTTCAGCTGAAATAATGAATGTAGTCCTCTTAATTCTTGCTTCTAAAGCATACGCAAGCAGAAATTTCAATGTACAATGATGTTTTTAAAAAAAACAGTCAAAATGTGCTCCACTCGGGCTGAAAACGCTGTTGGGGACATTTCATTAATGTTGACTACAAATCAAAAACTAAGCATTTTTCAGCTGAAATAATGAATGTAGTCCTCTTAATTCTTGCTTCTAAAGCATTCGCAAGCAGAAATTTCAATGTACAATGATGTTTTTAAAAAAACAGTCAAAATGTGCTCCACTCGGGCTGAAAACGCTGTTGGGGACATTTCATTAATGTTGACTATAAATCATAAACTAAGCATTTTTCAGCTGAAATAATGAATGTAGTCCTCTTAATTCTTGCTTCTAAAGCATACGCAAGCAGAAATTTCAATGTACAATGATGTTTTTAAAAAAACAGTCAAAATGTGCTCCACTCGGGCTGAAAACGCTTGTTTGGGACATGACATTAATGTTGACTATAAATCATAAACTAAGCATTTTTCAGCTGAAATAATGAATGTAGTCCTCTTAATTCTTGCTTCTAAAGCATACGCAAGCAGAAATTTCAATGTACAATGATGTTTTTAAAAAAACGGTCAAAATGTGCTCCACTCGGGCTGAAAACGCTTGTTCGGAACATTTCCTTAATGTTGACTATAAATCATAAACTAAGCATTTTTCAGCTGAAATAATGAATGTAGTCCTCTTAATTCTTGCTTCTAAAGCATACGCAAGCAGAAATTTCAATGTACAATGATGTTTTTAAAAAAAACAGTCAAAATGCGCTCCACTCGGGCTGAAAACGCTGTTGGGGACATTTCCTTAATGTTGACTATAAATCATAAACTAAGCATTTTTCAGCTGAAATAATGAATGTAGTCCTCTTAATTCTTGCTTCTAAAGCATACGCAAGCAGAAATTTCAATGTACAATGATGTTTTTAAAAAAACGGTCAAAATGTGCTCCACTCGGGCTGAAAACGCTAGTTCGGAACATTTCCTTAATGTTGACTATAAATCATAAACTAAGCATTTTTCAGCTGAAATAATGAATGTAGTCCTCTTAATTCTTGCTTCTAAAGCATACGCAAGCAGAAATTTCAATGTACAATGATGTTTTTAAAAAAAACAGTCAAAATGTGCTCCACTCGGGCTGAAAACGCTGTTGGGGACATTTCATTAATGTTGACTACAAATCAAAAACTAAGCATTTTTCAGCTGAAATAATGAATGTAGTCCTCTTAATTCTTGCTTCTAAAGCATTCGCAAGCAGAAATTTCAATGTACAATGATGTTTTTAAAAAAACAGTCAAAATGTGCTCCACTCGGGCTGAAAACGCTGTTGGGGACATTTCATTAATGTTGACTATAAATCATAAACTAAGCATTTTTCAGCTGAAATAATGAATGTAGTCCTCTTAATTCTTGCTTCTAAAGCATACGCAAGCAGAAATTTCAATGTACAATGATGTTTTTAAAAAAACGGTCAAAATGTGCTCCACTCGGGCTGAAAACGCTTGTTTGGGACATTACATTAATGTTGACTATAAATCATAAACTAAGCATTTTTCAGCTGAAATAATGAATGTAGTCCTCTTAATTCTTGCTTCTAAAGCATACGCAAACAGAAATTTCAATGTACAATGATGTTTTTTAAAAAACGGTCAAAATGTGCTCCACTCGGGCTGAAAACGCTTGTTCGGAACATTTCCTTAATGTTGACTATAAATCATAAACTAAGCATTTTTCAGCTGAAATAATGAATGTAGTCCTCTTAATTCTTGCTTCTAAAGCATACGCAAGCAGAAATTTCAATGTACAATGATGTTTTTAAAAAAAACAGTCAAAATGCGCTCCACTCGGGCTGAAAACGCTGTTGGGGACATTTCATTAATGTTGACTACAAATCAAAAACTAAGCATTTTTCAGCTGAAATAATGAATGTAGTCCTCTTAATTCTTGCTTCTAAAGCATACGCAAGCAGAAATTTCAATGTACAATGATGTTTTTAAAAAAAGGGTCAAAATGTGCTCCACTCGGGCTGAAAACGCTTGTTTGGAACATTTCATTAATGTTGACTATAAATCATAAACTAAGCATTTTTCAGCTGAAATAATGAATGTAGTCCTCTTAATTCTTGCTTCTAAAGCATACGCAAGCAGAAATTTCAATGTACAATGATGTTTTTAAAAAAACAGTCAAAATGTGCTCCACTCGGGCTGAAAACGCTTGTTCGGAACATTTCCTTAATGTTGACTATAAATCATAAACTAAGCATTTTTCAGCTGAAATAATGAATGTAGTCCTCTTAATTCTTGCTTCTAAAGCATACGCAAGCAGAAATTTCAATGTACAATGATGTTTTTAAAAAAAACAGTCAAAATGCGCTCCACTCGGGCTGAAAACGCTTGTTTGGGACATTACATTAATGTTGACTATAAATCATAAACTAAGCATTTTTCAGCTGAAATAATGAATGTAGTCCTCTTAATTCTTGCTTCTAAAGCATACGCAAGCAGAAATTTCAATGTACAATGATGTTTTTAAAAAAACGGTCAAAATGTGCTCCACTCGGGCTGAAAACGCTTGTTTGGGACATTACATTAATGTTGACTATAAATCATAAACTAAGCATTTTTTAGCTGAAATAATGAATGTAGTCCTCTTAATTCTTGCTTCTAAAGCATACGCAAACAGAAATTTCAATGTACAATGATGTTTTTTAAAAAACGGTCAAAATGTGCTCCACTCGGGCTGAAAACGCTTGTTCGGAACATTTCCTTAATGTTGACTATAAATCATAAACTAAGCATTTTTCAGCTGAAATAATGAATGTAGTCCTCTTAATTCTTGCTTCTAAAGCATACGCAAGCAGAAATTTCAATGTACAATGATGTTTTTAAAAAAAACAGTCAAAATGCGCTCCACTCGGGCTGAAAACGCTGTTGGGGACATTTCATTAATGTTGACTACAAATCAAAAACTAAGCATTTTTCAGCTGAAATAATGAATGTAGTCCTCTTAATTCTTGCTTCTAAAGCATACGCAAGCAGAAATTTCAATGTACAATGATGTTTTTAAAAAAACAGTCAAAATGTGCTCCACTCGGGCTGAAAACGCTTGTTTGGAACATTTCATTAATGTTGACTATAAATATAAACTAAGCATTTTTCAGCTGAAATAATGAATGTAGTCCTCTTAATTCTTGCTTCTAAAGCATACGCAAGCAGAAATTTCAATGTACAATGATGTTTTTAAAAAAACAGTCAAAATGTGCTCCACTCGGGCTGAAAACGCTTGTTTGGGAAATGACATTAATGTTGACTATAAATCATAAACTAAGCATTTTTCAGCTGAAATAATGAAAGTAGTCCTCTTAATTCTTGCTTCTAAAGCATACGCAAGCAGAAATTTCAATGTACAATGATGTTTTTAAAAAAAGGGTCAAAATGTGCTCCACTCGGGCTGAAAACGCTTGTTTGGAACATTTCATTAATGTTGACTATAAATCATAAACTAAGCATTTTTCAGCTGAAATAATGAATGTAGTCCTCTTAATTCTTGCTTCTAAAGCATACGCAAGCAGAAATTTCAATGTACAATGATGTTTTTAAAAAAAACAGTCAAAATGTGCTCCACTCGGGCTGAAAACGCTGTTGGGGACATTTCATTAATGTTGACTATAAATCATAAACTAAGCATTTTTCAGCTGAAATAATGAATGTAGTCCTCTTAATTCTTGCTTCTAAAGCATACGCAAGCAGAAATTTCAATGTACAATGATGTTTTTTAAAAAACGGTCAAAATGTGCTCCACTCGGGCTGAAAACGCTTGTTCGGAACATTTCCTTAATGTTGACTATAAATCATAAACTAAGCATTTTTCAGCTGAAATAATGAATGTAGTCCTCTTAATTCTTGCTTCTAAAGCATACGCAAGCAGAAATTTCAATGTACAATGATGTTTTTAAAAAAAACAGTCAAAATGTGCTCCACTCGGGCTGAAAACGCTGTTGGGGACATTTCATTAATGTTGACTACAAATCAAAAACTAAGCATTTTTCAGCTGAAATAATGAATGTAGTCCTCTTAATTCTTGCTTCTAAAGCATACGCAAGCAGAAATTTCAATGTACAATGATGTTTTTAAAAAAACAGTCAAAATGTGCTCCACTCGGGCTGAAAACGCTTGTTCGGAACATTTCCTTAATGTTGACTATAAATCATAAACTAAGCATTTTTCAGCTGAAATAATGAATGTAGTCCTCTTAATTCTTGCTTCTAAAGCATACGCAAGCAGAAATTTCAATGTACAATGATGTTTTTAAAAAAAACAGTCAAAATGCGCTCCACTCGGGCTGAAAACGCTGTTGGGGACATTTCATTAATGTTGACTATAAATCATAAACTAAGCATTTTTCAGCTGAAATAATGAATGTAGTCCTCTTAATTCTTGCTTCTAAAGCATACGCAAGCAGAAATTTCAATGTACAATGATGTTTTTAAAAAAACGGTCAAAATGTGCTCCACTCGGGCTGAAAACGCTTGTTCGGAACATTTCCTTAATGTTGACTATAAATCATAAACTAAGCATTTTTCAGCTGAAATAATGAATGTAGTCCTCTTAATTCTTGCTTCTAAAGCATACGCAAGCAGAAATTTCAATGTACAATGATGTTTTTAAAAAAAACAGTCAAAATGTGCTCCACTCGGGCTGAAAACGCTGTTGGGGACATTTCATTAATGTTGACTACAAATCAAAAACTAAGCATTTTTCAGCTGAAATAATGAATGTAGTCCTCTTAATTCTTGCTTCTAAAGCATTCGCAAGCAGAAATTTCAATGTACAATGATGTTTTTAAAAAAACAGTCAAAATGTGCTCCACTCGGGCTGAAAACGCTGTTGGGGACATTTCATTAATGTTGACTATAAATCATAAACTAAGCATTTTTCAGCTGAAATAATGAATGTAGTCCTCTTAATTCTTGCTTCTAAAGCATACGCAAGCAGAAATTTCAATGTACAATGATGTTTTTAAAAAAACAGTCAAAATGTGCTCCACTCGGGCTGAAAACGCTTGTTTGGGACATGACATTAATGTTGACTATAAATCATAAACTAAGCATTTTTCAGCTGAAATAATGAATGTAGTCCTCTTAATTCTTGCTTCTAAAGCATACGCAAGCAGAAATTTCAATGTACAATGATGTTTTTAAAAAAACGGTCAAAATGTGCTCCACTCGGGCTGAAAACGCTTGTTCGGAACATTTCCTTAATGTTGACTATAAATCATAAACTAAGCATTTTTCAGCTGAAATAATGAATGTAGTCCTCTTAATTCTTGCTTCTAAAGCATACGCAAGCAGAAATTTCAATGTACAATGATGTTTTTAAAAAAAACAGTCAAAATGCGCTCCACTCGGGCTGAAAACGCTGTTGGGGACATTTCATTAATGTTGACTATAAATCATAAACTAAGCATTTTTCAGCTGAAATAATGAATGTAGTCCTCTTAATTCTTGCTTCTAAAGCATACGCAAGCAGAAATTTCAATGTACAATGATGTTTTTAAAAAAACGGTCAAAATGTGCTCCACTCGGGCTGAAAACGCTAGTTCGGAACATTTCCTTAATGTTGACTATAAATCATAAACTAAGCATTTTTCAGCTGAAATAATGAATGTAGTCCTCTTAATTCTTGCTTCTAAAGCATACGCAAGCAGAAATTTCAATGTACAATGATGTTTTTAAAAAAAACAGTCAAAATGTGCTCCACTCGGGCTGAAAACGCTGTTGGGGACATTTCATTAATGTTGACTACAAATCAAAAACTAAGCATTTTTCAGCTGAAATAATGAATGTAGTCCTCTTAATTCTTGCTTCTAAAGCATTCGCAAGCAGAAATTTCAATGTACAATGATGTTTTTAAAAAAACAGTCAAAATGTGCTCCACTCGGGCTGAAAACGCTGTTGGGGACATTTCATTAATGTTGACTATAAATCATAAACTAAGCATTTTTCAGCTGAAATAATGAATGTAGTCCTCTTAATTCTTGCTTCTAAAGCATACGCAAGCAGAAATTTCAATGTACAATGATGTTTTTAAAAAAACGGTCAAAATGTGCTCCACTCGGGCTGAAAACGCTTGTTTGGGACATTACATTAATGTTGACTATAAATCATAAACTAAGCATTTTTCAGCTGAAATAATGAATGTAGTCCTCTTAATTCTTGCTTCTAAAGCATACGCAAACAGAAATTTCAATGTACAATGATGTTTTTTAAAAAACGGTCAAAATGTGCTCCACTCGGGCTGAAAACGCTTGTTCGGAACATTTCCTTAATGTTGACTATAAATCATAAACTAAGCATTTTTCAGCTGAAATAATGAATGTAGTCCTCTTAATTCTTGCTTCTAAAGCATACGCAAGCAGAAATTTCAATGTACAATGATGTTTTTAAAAAAAACAGTCAAAATGCGCTCCACTCGGGCTGAAAACGCTGTTGGGGACATTTCATTAATGTTGACTACAAATCAAAAACTAAGCATTTTTCAGCTGAAATAATGAATGTAGTCCTCTTAATTCTTGCTTCTAAAGCATACGCAAGCAGAAATTTCAATGTACAATGATGTTTTTAAAAAAAGGGTCAAAATGTGCTCCACTCGGGCTGAAAACGCTTGTTTGGAACATTTCATTAATGTTGACTATAAATCATAAACTAAGCATTTTTCAGCTGAAATAATGAATGTAGTCCTCTTAATTCTTGCTTCTAAAGCATACGCAAGCAGAAATTTCAATGTACAATGATGTTTTTAAAAAAACAGTCAAAATGTGCTCCACTCGGGCTGAAAACGCTTGTTTGGGACATGACATTAATGTTGACTATAAATCATAAACTAAGCATTTTTCAGCTGAAATAATGAATGTAGTCCTCTTAATTCTTGCTTCTAAAGCATACGCAAGCAGAAATTTCAATGTACAATGATGTTTTTAAAAAAACAGTCAAAATGTGCTCCACTCGGGCTGAAAACGCTTGTTTGGGACATTACATTAATGTTGACTATAAATCATAAACTAAGCATTTTTCAGCTGAAATAATGAATGTAGTCCTCTTAATTCTTGCTTCTAAAGCATACGCAAAAAGAAATTTCAATGTACAATGATGTTTTTTAAAAAACGGTCAAAATGTGCTCCACTCGGGCTGAAAACGCTTGTTCGGAACATTTCCTTAATGTTGACTATAAATCATAAACTAAGCATTTTTCAGCTGAAATAATGAATGTAGTCCTCTTAATTCTTGCTTCTAAAGCATACGCAAGCAGAAATTTCAATGTACAATGATGTTTTTAAAAAAAACAGTCAAAATGCGCTCCACTCGGGCTGAAAACGCTGTTGGGGACATTTCATTAATGTTGACTACAAATCAAAAACTAAGCATTTTTCAGCTGAAATAATGAATGTAGTCCTCTTAATTCTTGCTTCTAAAGCATACGCAAGCAGAAATTTCAATGTACAATGATGTTTTTAAAAAAAGGGTCAAAATGTGCTCCACTCGGGCTGAAAACGCTTGTTTGGAACATTTCATTAATGTTGACTATAAATCATAAACTAAGCATTTTTCAGCTGAAATAATGAATGTAGTCCTCTTAATTCTTGCTTCTAAAGCATACGCAAGCAGAAATTTCAATGTACAATGATGTTTTTAAAAAAAGGGTCAAAATGTGCTCCACTCGGGCTGAAAACGCTTGTTTGGAACATTTCATTAATGTTGACTATAAATCATAAACTAAGCATTTTTCAGCTGAAATAATGAATGTAGTCCTCTTAATTCTTGCTTCTAAAGCATACGCAAGCAGAAATTTCAATGTACAATGATGTTTTTAAAAAAACAGTCAAAATGTGCTCCACTCGGGCTGAAAACGCTTGTTTGGGACATGACATTAATGTTGACTATAAATCATAAACTAAGCATTTTTCAGCTGAAATAATGAATGTAGTCCTCTTAATTCTTGCTTCTAAAGCATACGCAAGCAGAAATTTCAATGTACAATGATGTTTTTAAAAAAAGGGTCAAAATGTGCTCCACTCGGGCTGAAAACGCTTGTTTGGAACATTTCCTTAATGTTGACTATAAATCATAAACTAAGCATTTTTCAGCTGAAATAATGAATGTAGTCCTCTTAATTCTTGCTTCTAAAGCATACGCAAGCAGAAATTTCAATGTACAATGATGTTTTTAAAAAAACAGTCAAAATGTGCTCCACTCGGGCTGAAAACGCTGTTGGGGACATTTCATTAATGTTGACTACAAATCAAAAACTAAGCATTTTTCAGCTGAAATAATGAATGTAGTCCTCTTAATTCTTGCTTCTAAAGCATTCGCAAGCAGAAATTTCAATGTACAATGATGTTTTTAAAAAAACAGTCAAAATGTGCTCCACTCGGGCTGAAAACGCTGTTGGGGACATTTCATTAATGTTGACTATAAATCATAAACTAAGCATTTTTCAGCTGAAATAATGAATGTAGTCCTCTTAATTCTTGCTTCTAAAGCATACGCAAGCAGAAATTTCAATGTACAATGATGTTTTTAAAAAAACGGTCAAAATGTGCTCCACTCGGGCTGAAAACGCTTGTTTGGGACATTACATTAATGTTGACTATAAATCATAAACTAAGCATTTTTCAGCTGAAATAATGAATGTAGTCCTCTTAATTCTTGCTTCTAAAGCATACGCAAACAGAAATTTCAATGTACAATGATGTTTTTTAAAAAACGGTCAAAATGTGCTCCACTCGGGCTGAAAACGCTTGTTCGGAACATTTCCTTAATGTTGACTATAAATCATAAACTAAGCATTTTTCAGCTGAAATAATGAATGTAGTCCTCTTAATTCTTGCTTCTAAAGCATACGCAAGCAGAAATTTCAATGTACAATAATGTTTTTAAAAAAAACAGTCAAAATGCGCTCCACTCGGGCTGAAAACGCTGTTGGGGACATTTCATTAATGTTGACTACAAATCAAAAACTAAGCATTTTTCAGCTGAAATAATGAATGTAGTCCTCTTAATTCTTGCTTCTAAAGCATACGCAAGCAGAAATTTCAATGTACAATGATGTTTTTAAAAAAACAGTCAAAATGTGCTCCACTCGGGCTGAAAACGCTTGTTTGGAACATTTCATTAATGTTGACTATAAATCATAAACTAAGCATTTTTCAGCTGAAATAATGAATGTAGTCCTCTTAATTCTTGCTTCTAAAGCATACGCAAGCAGAAATTTCAATGTACAATGATGTTTTTAAAAAAACAGTCAAAATGTGCTCCACTCGGGCTGAAAACGCTTGTTTGGGACATGACATTAATGTTGACTATAAATCATAAACTAAGCATTTTTCAGCTGAAATAATGAAAGTAGTCCTCTTAATTCTTGCTTCTAAAGCATACGCAAGCAGAAATTTCAATGTACAATGATGTTTTTAAAAAAAGGGTCAAAATGTGCTCCACTCGGGCTGAAAACGCTTGTTTGGAACATTTCATTAATGTTGACTATAAATCATAAACTAAGCATTTTTCAGCTGAAATAATGAATGTAGTCCTCTTAATTCTTGCTTCTAAAGCATACGCAAGCAGAAATTTCAATGTACAATGATGTTTTTAAAAAAAACAGTCAAAATGTGCTCCACTCGGGCTGAAAACGCTGTTGGGGACATTTCATTAATGTTGACTATAAATCATAAACTAAGCATTTTTCAGCTGAAATAATGAATGTAGTCCTCTTAATTCTTGCTTCTAAAGCATACGCAAGCAGAAATTTCAATGTACAATGATGTTTTTTAAAAAACGGTCAAAATGTGCTCCACTCGGGCTGAAAACGCTTGTTCGGAACATTTCCTTAATGTTGACTATAAATCATAAACTAAGCATTTTTCAGCTGAAATAATGAATGTAGTCCTCTTAATTCTTGCTTCTAAAGCATACGCAAGCAGAAATTTCAATGTACAATGATGTTTTTAAAAAAAACAGTCAAAATGTGCTCCACTCGGGCTGAAAACGCTGTTGGGGACATTTCATTAATGTTGACTACAAATCAAAAACTAAGCATTTTTCAGCTGAAATAATGAATGTAGTCCTCTTAATTCTTGCTTCTAAAGCATACGCAAGCAGAAATTTCAATGTACAATGATGTTTTTAAAAAAACAGTCAAAATGTGCTCCACTCGGGCTGAAAACGCTTGTTTGGGACATTACATTAATGTTGACTATAAATCATAAACTAAGCATTTTTCAGCTGAAATAATGAATGTAGTCCTCTTAATTCTTGCTTCTAAAGCATACGCAAGCAGAAATTTCAATGTACAATGATGTTTTTAAAAAAAGGGTCAAAATGTGCTCCACTCGGGCTGAAAACGCTTGTTTGGAACATTTCATTAATGTTGACTATAAATCATAAACTAAGCATTTTTCAGCTGAAATAATGAATGTAGTCCTCTTAATTCTTGCTTCTAAAGCATACGCAAGCAGAAATTTCAATGTACAATGATGTTTTTAAAAAAACAGTCAAAATGTGCTCCACTCGGGCTGAAAACGCTTGTTTGGGACATGACATTAATGTTGACTATAAATCATAAACTAAGCATTTTTCAGCTGAAATAATGAATATAGTCCTCTTAATTCTTGCTTCTAAAGCATACACAAGCAGAAATTTCAATGTACAATGATGTTTTTAAAAAAACAGTCAAAATGTGCTCCACTCGGGCTGAAAACGCTTGTTTGGGACATGACATTAATGTTGACTATAAATCATAAACTAAGCATTTTTCAGCTGAAATAATGAATGTAGTCCTCTTAATTCTTGCTTCTAAAGCATACGCAAGCAGAAATTTCAATGTACAATGATGTTTTTAAAAAAACGGTCAAAATGTGCTCCACTCGGGCTGAAAACGCTTGTTTGGAACATTTCATTAATGTTGACTATAAATCATAAACTAAGCATTTTTCAGCTGAAATAATGAATGTAGTCCTCTTAATTCTTGCTTCTAAAGCATACGCAAGCAGAAATTTCAATGTACAATGATGTTTTTAAAAAAACAGTCAAAATGTGCTCCACTCGGGCTGAAAACGCTTGTTTGGGACATGACATTAATGTTGACTATAAATCATAAACTAAGCATTTTTCAGCTGAAATAATGAATGTAGTCCTCTTAATTCTTGCTTCTAAAGCATACGCAAGCAGAAATTTCAAAGTACAATGATCTTTTTAAAAAAACGGTCAAAATGTGCTCCACTCGGGCTGAAAACGCTTGTTTGGAACATTTCATTAATGTTGACTATAAATCATAAACTAAGCATTTTTCAGCTGAAATAATTAATGTAGTCCTCTTAATTCTTGCTTCTAAAGCATACGCAAGCAGAAATTTCAATGTACAATGATGTTTTTAAAAAAAACAGTCAAAATGTGCTCCACTCGGGCTGAAAACGCTGTTGGGGACATTTCATTAATGTTGACTATAAATCATAAACTAAGCATTTTTCAGCTGAAATAATGAATGTAGTCCTCTTAATTCTTGCTTCTAAAGCATACGCAAGCAGAAATTTCAATGTACAATGATGTTTTTTAAAAAACGGTCAAAATGTGCTCCACTCGGGCTGAAAACGCTTGTTCGGAACATTTCCTTAATGTTGACTATAAATCATAAACTAAGCATTTTTCAGCTGAAATAATGAATGTAGTCCTCTTAATTCTTGCTTCTAAAGCATACGCAAGCAGAAATTTCAATGTACAATGATGTTTTTAAAAAAAACAGTCAAAATGTGCTCCACTCGGGCTGAAAACGCTGTTGGGGACATTTCATTAATGTTGACTACAAATCAAAAACTAAGCATTTTTCAGCTGAAATAATGAATGTAGTCCTCTTAATTCTTGCTTCTAAAGCATACGCAAGCAGAAATTTCAATGTACAATGATGTTTTTAAAAAAACGGTCAAAATGTGCTCCACTCGGGCTGAAAACGCTTGTTTGGGACATTACATTAATGTTGACTATAAATCATAAACTAAGCATTTTTCAGCTGAAATAATGAATGTAGTCCTCTTAATTCTTGCTTCTAAAGCATACGCAAACAGAAATTTCAATGTACAATGATGTTTTTTAAAAAACGGTCAAAATGTGCTCCACTCGGGCTGAAAACGCTTGTTCGGAACATTTCCTTAATGTTGACTATAAATCATAAACTAAGCATTTTTCAGCTGAAATAATGAATGTAGTCCTCTTAATTCTTGCTTCTAAAGCATACGCAAGCAGAAATTTCAATGTACAATGATGTTTTTAAAAAAAACAGTCAAAATGTGCTCCACTCGGGCTGAAAACGCTGTTGGGGACATTTCATTAATGTTGACTACAAATCAAAAACTAAGCATTTTTCAGCTGAAATAATGAATGTAGTCCTCTTAATTCTTGCTTCTAAAGCATACGCAAGCAGAAATTTCAATGTACAATGATGTTTTTAAAAAAAACAGTCAAAATGCGCTCCACTCGGGCTGAAAACGCTGTTGGGGACATTTCATTAATGTTGACTATAAATCATAAACTAAGCATTTTTCAGCTGAAATAATGAATGTAGTCCTCTTAATTCTTGCTTCTAAAGCATACGCAAGCAGAAATTTCAATGTACAATGATGTTTTTAAAAAAACAGTCAAAATGTGCTCCACTCGGGCTGAAAACGCTTGTTTGGGACATGACATTAATGTTGACTATAAATCATAAACTAAGCATTTTTCAGCTGAAATAATGAATGTAGTCCTCTTAATTCTTGCTTCTAAAGCATACGCAAGCAGAAATTTCAATGTACAATGATGTTTTTAAAAAAAACAGTCAAAATGTGCTCCACTCGGGCTGAAAACGCTGTTGGGGACATTTCATTAATGTTGACTATAAATCATAAACTAAGCATTTTTCAGCTGAAATAATGAATGTAGTCCTCTTAATTCTTGCTTCTAAAGCATACGCAAGCAGAAATTTCAATGTACAATGATGTTTTTAAAAAAACGGTCAAAATGTGCTCCACTCGGGCTGAAAACGCTTGTTCGGAACATTTCCTTAATGTTGACTATAAATCATAAACTAAGCATTTTTCAGCTGAAATAATGAATGTAGTCCTCTTAATTCTTGCTTCTAAAGCATACGCAAGCAGAAATTTCAATGTACAATGATGTTTTTAAAAAAAGGGTCAAAATGTGCTCCACTCGGGCTGAAAACGCTTGTTTGGAACATTTCATTAATGTTGACTATAAATCATAAACTAAGCATTTTTCAGCTGAAATAATGAATGTAGTCCTCTTAATTCTTGCTTCTAAAGCATACGCAAGCAGAAATTTCAATGTACAATGATGTTTTTAAAAAAAGGGTCAAAATGTGCTCCACTCGGGCTGAAAACGCTTGTTTGGAACATTTCATTAATGTTGACTATAAATCATAAACTAAGCATTTTTCAGCTGAAATAATGAATGTAGTCCTCTTAATTCTTGCTTCTAAAGCATACGCAAGCAGAAATTTCAATGTACAATGATGTTTTTAAAAAAACAGTCAAAATGTGCTCCACTCGGGCTGAAAACGCTTGTTTGGGACATGACATTAATGTTGACTATAAATCATAAACTAAGCATTTTTCAGCTGAAATAATGAATGTAGTCCTCTTAATTCTTGCTTCTAAAGCATACGCAAGCAGAAATTTCAATGTACAATGATGTTTTTAAAAAAAGGGTCAAAATGTGCTCCACTCGGGCTGAAAACGCTTGTTTGGAACATTTCCTTAATGTTGACTATAAATCATAAACTAAGCATTTTTCAGCTGAAATAATGAATGTAGTCCTCTTAATTCTTGCTTCTAAAGCATACGCAAGCAGAAATTTCAATGTACAATGATGTTTTTAAAAAAACAGTCAAAATGTGCTCCACTCGGGCTGAAAACGCTGTTGGGGACATTTCATTAATGTTGACTACAAATCAAAAACTAAGCATTTTTCAGCTGAAATAATGAATGTAGTCCTCTTAATTCTTGCTTCTAAAGCATTCGCAAGCAGAAATTTCAATGTACAATGATGTTTTTAAAAAAACAGTCAAAATGTGCTCCACTCGGGCTGAAAACGCTGTTGGGGACATTTCATTAATGTTGACTATAAATCATAAACTAAGCATTTTTCAGCTGAAATAATGAATGTAGTCCTCTTAATTCTTGCTTCTAAAGCATACGCAAGCAGAAATTTCAATGTACAATGATGTTTTTAAAAAAACGGTCAAAATGTGCTCCACTCGGGCTGAAAACGCTTGTTTGGGACATTACATTAATGTTGACTATAAATCATAAACTAAGCATTTTTCAGCTGAAATAATGAATGTAGTCCTCTTAATTCTTGCTTCTAAAGCATACGCAAACAGAAATTTCAATGTACAATGATGTTTTTTAAAAAACGGTCAAAATGTGCTCCACTCGGGCTGAAAACGCTTGTTCGGAACATTTCCTTAATGTTGACTATAAATCATAAACTAAGCATTTTTCAGCTGAAATAATGAATGTAGTCCTCTTAATTCTTGCTTCTAAAGCATACGCAAGCAGAAATTTCAATGTACAATGATGTTTTTAAAAAAAAACAGTCAAAATGCGCTCCACTCGGGCTGAAAACGCTGTTGGGGACATTTCATTAATGTTGACTACAAATCAAAAACTAAGCATTTTTCAGCTGAAATAATGAATGTAGTCCTCTTAATTCTTGCTTCTAAAGCATACGCAAGCAGAAATTTCAATGTACAATGATGTTTTTAAAAAAACAGTCAAAATGTGCTCCACTCGGGCTGAAAACGCTTGTTTGGAACATTTCATTAATGTTGACTATAAATCATAAACTAAGCATTTTTCAGCTGAAATAATGAATGTAGTCCTCTTAATTCTTGCTTCTAAAGCATACGCAAGCAGAAATTTCAATGTACAATGATGTTTTTAAAAAAACAGTCAAAATGTGCTCCACTCGGGCTGAAAACGCTTGTTCGGAACATTTCCTTAATGTTGACTATAAATCATAAACTAAGCATTTTTCAGCTGAAATAATGAATGTAGTCCTCTTAATTCTTGCTTCTAAAGCATACGCAAGCAGAAATTTCAATGTACAATGATGTTTTTAAAAAAAACAGTCAAAATGCGCTCCACTCGGGCTGAAAACGCTTGTTTGGGACATTACATTAATGTTGACTATAAATCATAAACTAAGCATTTTTCAGCTGAAATAATGAATGTAGTCCTCTTAATTCTTGCTTCTAAAGCATACGCAAGCAGAAATTTCAATGTACAATGATGTTTTTAAAAAAACGGTCAAAATGTGCTCCACTCGGGCTGAAAACGCTTGTTTGGGACATTACATTAATGTTGACTATAAATCATAAACTAAGCATTTTTCAGCTGAAATAATGAATGTAGTCCTCTTAATTCTTGCTTCTAAAGCATACGCAAACAGAAATTTCAATGTACAATGATGTTTTTTAAAAAACGGTCAAAATGTGCTCCACTCGGGCTGAAAACGCTTGTTCGGAACATTTCCTTAATGTTGACTATAAATCATAAACTAAGCATTTTTCAGCTGAAATAATGAATGTAGTCCTCTTAATTCTTGCTTCTAAAGCATACGCAAGCAGAAATTTCAATGTACAATGATGTTTTTAAAAAAAACAGTCAAAATGCGCTCCACTCGGGCTGAAAACGCTGTTGGGGACATTTCATTAATGTTGACTACAAATCAAAAACTAAGCATTTTTCAGCTGAAATAATGAATGTAGTCCTCTTAATTCTTGCTTCTAAAGCATACGCAAGCAGAAATTTCAATGTACAATGATGTTTTTAAAAAAACAGTCAAAATGTGCTCCACTCGGGCTGAAAACGCTTGTTTGGAACATTTCATTAATGTTGACTATAAATCATAAACTAAGCATTTTTCAGCTGAAATAATGAATGTAGTCCTCTTAATTCTTGCTTCTAAAGCATACGCAAGCAGAAATTTCAATGTACAATGATGTTTTTAAAAAAACAGTCAAAATGTGCTCCACTCGGGCTGAAAACGCTTGTTTGGGACATGACATTAATGTTGACTATAAATCATAAACTAAGCATTTTTCAGCTGAAATAATGAAAGTAGTCCTCTTAATTCTTGCTTCTAAAGCATACGCAAGCAGAAATTTCAATGTACAATGATGTTTTTAAAAAAAGGGTCAAAATGTGCTCCACTCGGGCTGAAAACGCTTGTTTGGAACATTTCATTAATGTTGACTATAAATCATAAACTAAGCATTTTTCAGCTGAAATAATGAATGTAGTCCTCTTAAGTCTTGCTTCTAAAGCATACGCAAGCAGAAATTTCAATGTACAATGATGTTTTTAAAAAAAACAGTCAAAATGTGCTCCACTCGGGCTGAAAACGCTGTTGGGGACATTTCATTAATGTTGACTATAAATCATAAACTAAGCATTTTTCAGCTGAAATAATGAATGTAGTCCTCTTAATTCTTGCTTCTAAAGCATACGCAAGCAGAAATTTCAATGTACAATGATGTTTTTTAAAAAACGGTCAAAATGTGCTCCACTCGGGCTGAAAACGCTTGTTCGGAACATTTCCTTAATGTTGACTATAAATCATAAACTAAGCATTTTTCAGCTGAAATAATGAATGTAGTCCTCTTAATTCTTGCTTCTAAAGCATACGCAAGCAGAAATTTCAATGTACAATGATGTTTTTAAAAAAACAGTCAAAATGTGCTCCACTCGGGCTGAAAACGCTTGTTTGGGACATGACATTAATGTTGACTATAAATCATAAACTAAGCATTTTTCAGCTGAAATAATGAATGTAGTCCTCTTAATTCTTGCTTCTAAAGCATACGCAAGCAGAAATTTCAATGTACAATGATGTTTTTTAAAAAACGGTCAAAATGTGCTCCACTCGGGCTGAAAACGCTTGTTCGGAACATTTCCTTAATGTTGACTATAAATCATAAACTAAGCATTTTTCAGCTGAAATAATGAATGTAGTCCTCTTAATTCTTGCTTCTAAAGCATACGCAAGCAGAAATTTCAATGTACAATGATGTTTTTAAAAAAAACAGTCAAAATGTGCTCCACTCGGGCTGAAAACGCTGTTGGGGACATTTCATTAATGTTGACTACAAATCAAAAACTAAGCATTTTTCAGCTGAAATAATGAATGTAGTCCTCTTAATTCTTGCTTCTAAAGCATACGCAAGCAGAAATTTCAATGTACAATGATGTTTTTAAAAAAACGGTCAAAATGTGCTCCACTCGGGCTGAAAACGCTTGTTTGGGACATTACATTAATGTTGACTATAAATCATAAACTAAGCATTTTTCAGCTGAAATAATGAATGTAGTCCTCTTAATTCTTGCTTCTAAAGCATACGCAAACAGAAATTTCAATGTACAATGATGTTTTTTAAAAAACGGTCAAAATGTGCTCCACTCGGGCTGAAAACGCTTGTTCGGAACATTTCCTTAATGTTGACTATAAATCATAAACTAAGCATTTTTCAGCTGAAATAATGAATGTAGTCCTCTTAATTCTTGCTTCTAAAGCATACGCAAGCAGAAATTTCAATGTACAATGATGTTTTTAAAAAAAACAGTCAAAATGTGCTCCACTCGGGCTGAAAACGCTGTTGGGGACATTTCATTAATGTTGACTACAAATCAAAAACTAAGCATTTTTCAGCTGAAATAATGAATGTAGTCCTCTTAATTCTTGCTTCTAAAGCATACGCAAGCAGAAATTTCAATGTACAATGATGTTTTTAAAAAAAACAGTCAAAATGCGCTCCACTCGGGCTGAAAACGCTGTTGGGGACATTTCATTAATGTTGACTATAAATCATAAACTAAGCATTTTTCAGCTGAAATAATGAATGTAGTCCTCTTAATTCTTGCTTCTAAAGCATACGCAAGCAGAAATTTCAATGTACAATGATGTTTTTAAAAAAACAGTCAAAATGTGCTCCACTCGGGCTGAAAACGCTTGTTTGGGACATGACATTAATGTTGACTATAAATCATAAACTAAGCATTTTTCAGCTGAAATAATGAATGTAGTCCTCTTAATTCTTGCTTCTAAAGCATACGCAAGCAGAAATTTCAATGTACAATGATGTTTTTAAAAAAAACAGTCAAAATGTGCTCCACTCGGGCTGAAAACGCTGTTGGGGACATTTCATTAATGTTGACTATAAATCATAAACTAAGCATTTTTCAGCTGAAATAATGAATGTAGTCCTCTTAATTCTTGCTTCTAAAGCATACGCAAGCAGAAATTTCAATGTACAATGATGTTTTTAAAAAAACGGTCAAAATGTGCTCCACTCGGGCTGAAAACGCTTGTTCGGAACATTTCCTTAATGTTGACTATAAATCATAAACTAAGCATTTTTCAGCTGAAATAATGAATGTAGTCCTCTTAATTCTTGCTTCTAAAGCATACGCAAGCAGAAATTTCAATGTACAATGATGTTTTTAAAAAAAGGGTCAAAATGTGCTCCACTCGGGCTGAAAACGCTTGTTTGGAACATTTCATTAATGTTGACTATAAATCATAAACTAAGCATTTTTCAGCTGAAATAATGAATGTAGTCCTCTTAATTCTTGCTTCTAAAGCATACGCAAGCAGAAATTTCAATGTACAATGATGTTTTTAAAAAAAGGGTCAAAATGTGCTCCACTCGGGCTGAAAACGCTTGTTTGGAACATTTCATTAATGTTGACTATAAATCATAAACTAAGCATTTTTCAGCTGAAATAATGAATGTAGTCCTCTTAATTCTTGCTTCTAAAGCATACGCAAGCAGAAATTTCAATGTACAATGATGTTTTTAAAAAAACAGTCAAAATGTGCTCCACTCGGGCTGAAAACGCTTGTTTGGGACATGACATTAATGTTGACTATAAATCATAAACTAAGCATTTTTCAGCTGAAATAATGAATGTAGTCCTCTTAATTCTTGCTTCTAAAGCATACGCAAGCAGAAATTTCAATGTACAATGATGTTTTTAAAAAAAGGGTCAAAATGTGCTCCACTCGGGCTGAAAACGCTTGTTTGGAACATTTCCTTAATGTTGACTATAAATCATAAACTAAGCATTTTTCAGCTGAAATAATGAATGTAGTCCTCTTAATTCTTGCTTCTAAAGCATACGCAAGCAGAAATTTCAATGTACAATGATGTTTTTAAAAAAACAGTCAAAATGTGCTCCACTCGGGCTGAAAACGCTGTTGGGGACATTTCATTAATGTTGACTACAAATCAAAAACTAAGCATTTTTCAGCTGAAATAATGAATGTAGTCCTCTTAATTCTTGCTTCTAAAGCATTCGCAAGCAGAAATTTCAATGTACAATGATGTTTTTAAAAAAACAGTCAAAATGTGCTCCACTCGGGCTGAAAACGCTGTTGGGGACATTTCATTAATGTTGACTATAAATCATAAACTAAGCATTTTTCAGCTGAAATAATGAATGTAGTCCTCTTAATTCTTGCTTCTAAAGCATACGCAAGCAGAAATTTCAATGTACAATGATGTTTTTAAAAAAACGGTCAAAATGTGCTCCACTCGGGCTGAAAACGCTTGTTTGGGACATTACATTAATGTTGACTATAAATCATAAACTAAGCATTTTTCAGCTGAAATAATGAATGTAGTCCTCTTAATTCTTGCTTCTAAAGCATACGCAAACAGAAATTTCAATGTACAATGATGTTTTTTAAAAAACGGTCAAAATGTGCTCCACTCGGGCTGAAAACGCTTGTTCGGAACATTTCCTTAATGTTGACTATAAATCATAAACTAAGCATTTTTCAGCTGAAATAATGAATGTAGTCCTCTTAATTCTTGCTTCTAAAGCATACGCAAGCAGAAATTTCAATGTACAATGATGTTTTTAAAAAAAAACAGTCAAAATGCGCTCCACTCGGGCTGAAAACGCTGTTGGGGACATTTCATTAATGTTGACTACAAATCAAAAACTAAGCATTTTTCAGCTGAAATAATGAATGTAGTCCTCTTAATTCTTGCTTCTAAAGCATACGCAAGCAGAAATTTCAATGTACAATGATGTTTTTAAAAAAACAGTCAAAATGTGCTCCACTCGGGCTGAAAACGCTTGTTTGGAACATTTCATTAATGTTGACTATAAATCATAAACTAAGCATTTTTCAGCTGAAATAATGAATGTAGTCCTCTTAATTCTTGCTTCTAAAGCATACGCAAGCAGAAATTTCAATGTACAATGATGTTTTTAAAAAAACAGTCAAAATGTGCTCCACTCGGGCTGAAAACGCTTGTTCGGAACATTTCCTTAATGTTGACTATAAATCATAAACTAAGCATTTTTCAGCTGAAATAATGAATGTAGTCCTCTTAATTCTTGCTTCTAAAGCATACGCAAGCAGAAATTTCAATGTACAATGATGTTTTTAAAAAAAACAGTCAAAATGCGCTCCACTCGGGCTGAAAACGCTTGTTTGGGACATTACATTAATGTTGACTATAAATCATAAACTAAGCATTTTTCAGCTGAAATAATGAATGTAGTCCTCTTAATTCTTGCTTCTAAAGCATACGCAAGCAGAAATTTCAATGTACAATGATGTTTTTAAAAAAACGGTCAAAATGTGCTCCACTCGGGCTGAAAACGCTTGTTTGGGACATTACATTAATGTTGACTATAAATCATAAACTAAGCATTTTTCAGCTGAAATAATGAATGTAGTCCTCTTAATTCTTGCTTCTAAAGCATACGCAAACAGAAATTTCAATGTACAATGATGTTTTTTAAAAAACGGTCAAAATGTGCTCCACTCGGGCTGAAAACGCTTGTTCGGAACATTTCCTTAATGTTGACTATAAATCATAAACTAAGCATTTTTCAGCTGAAATAATGAATGTAGTCCTCTTAATTCTTGCTTCTAAAGCATACGCAAGCAGAAATTTCAATGTACAATGATGTTTTTAAAAAAAACAGTCAAAATGCGCTCCACTCGGGCTGAAAACGCTGTTGGGGACATTTCATTAATGTTGACTACAAATCAAAAACTAAGCATTTTTCAGCTGAAATAATGAATGTAGTCCTCTTAATTCTTGCTTCTAAAGCATACGCAAGCAGAAATTTCAATGTACAATGATGTTTTTAAAAAAACAGTCAAAATGTGCTCCACTCGGGCTGAAAACGCTTGTTTGGAACATTTCATTAATGTTGACTATAAATCATAAACTAAGCATTTTTCAGCTGAAATAATGAATGTAGTCCTCTTAATTCTTGCTTCTAAAGCATACGCAAGCAGAAATTTCAATGTACAATGATGTTTTTAAAAAAACAGTCAAAATGTGCTCCACTCGGGCTGAAAACGCTTGTTTGGGACATGACATTAATGTTGACTATAAATCATAAACTAAGCATTTTTCAGCTGAAATAATGAAAGTAGTCCTCTTAATTCTTGCTTCTAAAGCATACGCAAGCAGAAATTTCAATGTACAATGATGTTTTTAAAAAAAGGGTCAAAATGTGCTCCACTCGGGCTGAAAACGCTTGTTTGGAACATTTCATTAATGTTGACTATAAATCATAAACTAAGCATTTTTCAGCTGAAATAATGAATGTAGTCCTCTTAATTCTTGCTTCTAAAGCATACGCAAGCAGAAATTTCAATGTACAATGATGTTTTTAAAAAAAACAGTCAAAATGTGCTCCACTCGGGCTGAAAACGCTGTTGGGGACATTTCATTAATGTTGACTATAAATCATAAACTAAGCATTTTTCAGCTGAAATAATGAATGTAGTCCTCTTAATTCTTGCTTCTAAAGCATACGCAAGCAGAAATTTCAATGTACAATGATGTTTTTTAAAAAACGGTCAAAATGTGCTCCACTCGGGCTGAAAACGCTTGTTCGGAACATTTCCTTAATGTTGACTATAAATCATAAACTAAGCATTTTTCAGCTGAAATAATGAATGTAGTCCTCTTAATTCTTGCTTCTAAAGCATACGCAAGCAGAAATTTCAATGTACAATGATGTTTTTAAAAAAACAGTCAAAATGTGCTCCACTCGGGCTGAAAACGCTTGTTTGGGACATGACATTAATGTTGACTATAAATCATAAACTAAGCATTTTTCAGCTGAAATAATGAATGTAGTCCTCTTAATTCTTGCTTCTAAAGCATACGCAAGCAGAAATTTCAATGTACAATGATGTTTTTAAAAAAACGGTCAAAATGTGCTCCACTCGGGCTGAAAACGCTTGTTCGGAACATTTCCTTAATGTTGACTATAAATCATAAACTAAGCATTTTTCAGCTGAAATAATGAATGTAGTCCTCTTAATTCTTGCTTCTAAAGCATACGCAAGCAGAAATTTCAATGTACAATGATGTTTTTAAAAAAAACAGTCAAAATGCGCTCCACTCGGGCTGAAAACGCTGTTGGGGACATTTCATTAATGTTGACTATAAATCATAAACTAAGCATTTTTCAGCTGAAATAATGAATGTAGTCCTCTTAATTCTTGCTTCTAAAGCATACGCAAGCAGAAATTTCAATGTACAATGATGTTTTTAAAAAAACGGTCAAAATGTGCTCCACTCGGGCTGAAAACGCTAGTTCGGAACATTTCCTTAATGTTGACTATAAATCATAAACTAAGCATTTTTCAGCTGAAATAATGAATGTAGTCCTCTTAATTCTTGCTTCTAAAGCATACGCAAGCAGAAATTTCAATGTACAATGATGTTTTTAAAAAAAACAGTCAAAATGTGCTCCACTCGGGCTGAAAACGCTGTTGGGGACATTTCATTAATGTTGACTACAAATCAAAAACTAAGCATTTTTCAGCTGAAATAATGAATGTAGTCCTCTTAATTCTTGCTTCTAAAGCATTCGCAAGCAGAAATTTCAATGTACAATGATGTTTTTAAAAAAACAGTCAAAATGTGCTCCACTCGGGCTGAAAACGCTGTTGGGGACATTTCATTAATGTTGACTATAAATCATAAACTAAGCATTTTTCAGCTGAAATAATGAATGTAGTCCTCTTAATTCTTGCTTCTAAAGCATACGCAAGCAGAAATTTCAATGTACAATGATGTTTTTAAAAAAACGGTCAAAATGTGCTCCACTCGGGCTGAAAACGCTTGTTTGGGACATTACATTAATGTTGACTATAAATCATAAACTAAGCATTTTTCAGCTGAAATAATGAATGTAGTCCTCTTAATTCTTGCTTCTAAAGCATACGCAAACAGAAATTTCAATGTACAATGATGTTTTTTAAAAAACGGTCAAAATGTGCTCCACTCGGGCTGAAAACGCTTGTTCGGAACATTTCCTTAATGTTGACTATAAATCATAAACTAAGCATTTTTCAGCTGAAATAATGAATGTAGTCCTCTTAATTCTTGCTTCTAAAGCATACGCAAGCAGAAATTTCAATGTACAATGATGTTTTTAAAAAAAAACAGTCAAAATGCGCTCCACTCGGGCTGAAAACGCTGTTGGGGACATTTCATTAATGTTGACTACAAATCAAAAACTAAGCATTTTTCAGCTGAAATAATGAATGTAGTCCTCTTAATTCTTGCTTCTAAAGCATACGCAAGCAGAAATTTCAATGTACAATGATGTTTTTAAAAAAAGGGTCAAAATGTGCTCCACTCGGGCTGAAAACGCTTGTTTGGAACATTTCATTAATGTTGACTATAAATCATAAACTAAGCATTTTTCAGCTGAAATAATGAATGTAGTCCTCTTAATTCTTGCTTCTAAAGCATACGCAAGCAGAAATTTCAATGTACAATGATGTTTTTAAAAAAACAGTCAAAATGTGCTCCACTCGGGCTGAAAACGCTTGTTTGGGACATGACATTAATGTTGACTATAAATCATAAACTAAGCATTTTTCAGCTGAAATAATGAATGTAGTCCTCTTAATTCTTGCTTCTAAAGCATACGCAAGCAGAAATTTCAATGTACAATGATGTTTTTAAAAAAACAGTCAAAATGTGCTCCACTCGGGCTGAAAACGCTTGTTTGGGACATTACATTAATGTTGACTATAAATCATAAACTAAGCATTTTTCAGCTGAAATAATGAATGTAGTCCTCTTAATTCTTGCTTCTAAAGCATACGCAAAAAGAAATTTCAATGTACAATGATGTTTTTTAAAAAACGGTCAAAATGTGCTCCACTCGGGCTGAAAACGCTTGTTCGGAACATTTCCTTAATGTTGACTATAAATCATAAACTAAGCATTTTTCAGCTGAAATAATGAATGTAGTCCTCTTAATTCTTGCTTCTAAAGCATACGCAAGCAGAAATTTCAATGTACAATGATGTTTTTAAAAAAAACAGTCAAAATGCGCTCCACTCGGGCTGAAAACGCTGTTGGGGACATTTCATTAATGTTGACTACAAATCAAAAACTAAGCATTTTTCAGCTGAAATAATGAATGTAGTCCTCTTAATTCTTGCTTCTAAAGCATACGCAAGCAGAAATTTCAATGTACAATGATGTTTTTAAAAAAAGGGTCAAAATGTGCTCCACTCGGGCTGAAAACGCTTGTTTGGAACATTTCATTAATGTTGACTATAAATCATAAACTAAGCATTTTTCAGCTGAAATAATGAATGTAGTCCTCTTAATTCTTGCTTCTAAAGCATACGCAAGCAGAAATTTCAATGTACAATGATGTTTTTAAAAAAAGGGTCAAAATGTGCTCCACTCGGGCTGAAAACGCTTGTTTGGAACATTTCATTAATGTTGACTATAAATCATAAACTAAGCATTTTTCAGCTGAAATAATGAATGTAGTCCTCTTAATTCTTGCTTCTAAAGCATACGCAAGCAGAAATTTCAATGTACAATGATGTTTTTAAAAAAACAGTCAAAATGTGCTCCACTCGGGCTGAAAACGCTTGTTTGGGACATGACATTAATGTTGACTATAAATCATAAACTAAGCATTTTTCAGCTGAAATAATGAATGTAGTCCTCTTAATTCTTGCTTCTAAAGCATACGCAAGCAGAAATTTCAATGTACAATGATGTTTTTAAAAAAAGGGTCAAAATGTGCTCCACTCGGGCTGAAAACGCTTGTTTGGAACATTTCCTTAATGTTGACTATAAATCATAAACTAAGCATTTTTCAGCTGAAATAATGAATGTAGTCCTCTTAATTCTTGCTTCTAAAGCATACGCAAGCAGAAATTTCAATGTACAATGATGTTTTTAAAAAAACAGTCAAAATGTGCTCCACTCGGGCTGAAAACGCTGTTGGGGACATTTCATTAATGTTGACTACAAATCAAAAACTAAGCATTTTTCAGCTGAAATAATGAATGTAGTCCTCTTAATTCTTGCTTCTAAAGCATTCGCAAGCAGAAATTTCAATGTACAATGATGTTTTTAAAAAAACAGTCAAAATGTGCTCCACTCGGGCTGAAAACGCTGTTGGGGACATTTCATTAATGTTGACTATAAATCATAAACTAAGCATTTTTCAGCTGAAATAATGAATGTAGTCCTCTTAATTCTTGCTTCTAAAGCATACGCAAGCAGAAATTTCAATGTACAATGATGTTTTTAAAAAAACGGTCAAAATGTGCTCCACTCGGGCTGAAAACGCTTGTTTGGGACATTACATTAATGTTGACTATAAATCATAAACTAAGCATTTTTCAGCTGAAATAATGAATGTAGTCCTCTTAATTCTTGCTTCTAAAGCATACGCAAACAGAAATTTCAATGTACAATGATGTTTTTTAAAAAACGGTCAAAATGTGCTCCACTCGGGCTGAAAACGCTTGTTCGGAACATTTCCTTAATGTTGACTATAAATCATAAACTAAGCATTTTTCAGCTGAAATAATGAATGTAGTCCTCTTAATTCTTGCTTCTAAAGCATACGCAAGCAGAAATTTCAATGTACAATGATGTTTTTAAAAAAAAACAGTCAAAATGCGCTCCACTCGGGCTGAAAACGCTGTTGGGGACATTTCATTAATGTTGACTACAAATCAAAAACTAAGCATTTTTCAGCTGAAATAATGAATGTAGTCCTCTTAATTCTTGCTTCTAAAGCATACGCAAGCAGAAATTTCAATGTACAATGATGTTTTTAAAAAAAGGGTCAAAATGTGCTCCACTCGGGCTGAAAACGCTTGTTTGGAACATTTCATTAATGTTGACTATAAATCATAAACTAAGCATTTTTCAGCTGAAATAATGAATGTAGTCCTCTTAATTCTTGCTTCTAAAGCATACGCAAGCAGAAATTTCAATGTACAATGATGTTTTTTAAAAAACGGTCAAAATGTGCTCCACTCGGGCTGAAAACGCTTGTTCGGAACATTTCCTTAATGTTGACTATAAATCATAAACTAAGCATTTTTCAGCTGAAATAATGAATGTAGTCCTCTTAATTCTTGCTTCTAAAGCATACGCAAACAGAAATTTCAATGTACAATGATGTTTTTTAAAAAACGGTCAAAATGTGCTCCACTCGGGCTGAAAACGCTTGTTCGGAACATTTCCTTAATGTTGACTATAAATCATAAACTAAGCATTTTTCAGCTGAAATAATGAATGTAGTCCTCTTAATTCTTGCTTCTAAAGCATACGCAAGCAGAAATTTCAATGTACAATGATGTTTTTAAAAAAAACAGTCAAAATGCGCTCCACTCGGGCTGAAAACGCTGTTGGGGACATTTCATTAATGTTGACTACAAATCAAAAACTAAGCATTTTTCAGCTGAAATAATGAATGTAGTCCTCTTAATTCTTGCTTCTAAAGCATACGCAAGCAGAAATTTCAATGTACAATGATGTTTTTAAAAAAAGGGTCAAAATGTGCTCCACTCGGGCTGAAAACGCTTGTTTGGAACATTTCATTAATGTTGACTATAAATCATAAACTAAGCATTTTTCAGCTGAAATAATGAATGTAGTCCTCTTAATTCTTGCTTCTAAAGCATACGCAAGCAGAAATTTCAATGTACAATGATGTTTTTAAAAAAACAGTCAAAATGTGCTCCACTCGGGCTGAAAACGCTTGTTTGGGACATGACATTAATGTTGACTATAAATCATAAACTAAGCATTTTTCAGCTGAAATAATGAATGTAGTCCTCTTAATTCTTGCTTCTAAAGCATACGCAAGCAGAAATTTCAATGTACAATGATGTTTTTAAAAAAACAGTCAAAATGTGCTCCACTCGGGCTGAAAACGCTTGTTTGGGACATTACATTAATGTTGACTATAAATCATAAACTAAGCATTTTTCAGCTGAAATAATGAATGTAGTCCTCTTAATTCTTGCTTCTAAAGCATACGCAAAAAGAAATTTCAATTTACAATGATGTTTTTTAAAAAACGGTCAAAATGTGCTCCACTCGGGCTGAAAACGCTTGTTCGGAACATTTCCTTAATGTTGACTATAAATCATAAACTAAGCATTTTTCAGCTGAAATAATGAATGTAGTCCTCTTTATTCTTGCTTCGAAAGCATACGCAAGCAGAAATTTCAATGTACAATGATGTTTTTAAAAAAAACAGTCAAAATGCGCTCCACTCGGGCTGAAAACGCTGTTGGGGACATTTCATTAATGTTGACTACAAATCAAAAACTAAGCATTTTTCAGCTGAAATAATGAATGTAGTCCTCTTAATTCTTGCTTCTAAAGCATACGCAAGCAGAAATTTCAATGTACAATGATGTTTTTAAAAAAAGGGTCAAAATGTGCTCCACTCGGGCTGAAAACGCTTGTTTGGAACATTTCATTAATGTTGACTATAAATCATAAACTAAGCATTTTTCAGCTGAAATAATGAATGTAGTCCTCTTAATTCTTGCTTCTAAAGCATACGCAAGCAGAAATTTCAATGTACAATGATGTTTTTAAAAAAAGGGTCAAAATGTGCTCCACTCGGGCTGAAAACGCTTGTTTGGGACATGACATTAATGTTGACTATAAATCATAAACTAAGCATTTTTCAGCTGAAATAATGAATGTAGTCCTCTTAATTCTTGCTTCTAAAGCATACGCAAGCAGAAATTTCAATGTACAATGATGTTTTTAAAAAAAACAGTCAAAATGTGCTCCACTCGGGCTGAAAACGCTTGTTTGGGACATGACATTAATGTTGACTATAAATCATAAACTAAGCATTTTTCAGCTGAAATAATGAATGTAGTCCTCTTAATTCTTGCTTCTAAAGCATACGCAAGCAGAAATTTCAAATTACAATGATGTTTTTAAAAAAAGGGTCAAAATGTGCTCCACTCGGGCTGAAAACGCTTGTTTGGAACATTTCCTTAATGTTGACTATAAATCATAAACTAAGCATTTTTCAGCTGAAATAATGAATGTAGTCCTCTTAATTCTTGCTTCTAAAGCATACGCAAGCAGAAATTTCAATGTACAATGATGTTTTTAAAAAACAGTCAAAATGTGCTCCACTCGGGCTGAAAACGCTGTTGGGGACATTTCATTAATGTTGACTACAAATCAAAAACTAAGCATTTTTCAGCTGAAATAATGAATGTAGTCCTCTTAATTCTTGCTTCTAAAGCATTCGCAAGCAGAAATTTCAATGTACAATGATGTTTTTAAAAAAACAGTCAAAATGTGCTCCACTCGGGCTGAAAACGCTGTTGGGGACATTTCATTAATGTTGACTATAAATCATAAACTAAGCATTTTTCAGCTGAAATAATGAATGTAGTCCTCTTAATTCTTGCTTCTAAAGCATACGCAAGCAGAAATTTCAATGTACAATGATGATTTTAAAAAAACGGTCAAAATGTGCTCCACTCGGGCTGAAAACGCTTGTTTGGGACATTACATTAATGTTGACTATAAATCATAAACTAAGCATTTTTCAGCTGAAATAATGAATGTAGTCCTCTTAATTCTTGCTTCTAAAGCATACGCAAACAGAAATTTCAATGTACAATGATGTTTTTTAAAAAACGGTCAAAATGTGCTCCACTCGGGCTGAAAACGCTTGTTCGGAACATTTCCTTAATGTTGACTATAAATCATAAACTAAGCATTTTTCAGCTGAAATAATGAATGTAGTCCTCTTAATTCTTGCTTCTAAAGCATACGCAAGCAGAAATTTCAATGTACAATGATGTTTTTAAAAAAAACAGTCAAAATGCGCTCCACTCGGGCTGAAAACGCTGTTGGGGACATTTCATTAATGTTGACTACAAATCAAAAACTAAGCATTTTTCAGCTGAAATAATGAATGTAGTCCTCTTAATTCTTGCTTCTAAAGCATACGCAAGCAGAAATTTCAATGTACAATGATGTTTTTAAAAAAAGGGTCAAAATGTGCTCCACTCGGGCTGAAAACGCTTGTTTGGAACATTTCATTAATGTTGACTATAAATCATAAACTAAGCATTTTTCAGCTGAAATAATGAATGTAGTCCTCTTAATTCTTGCTTCTAAAGCATACGCAAGCAGAAATTTCAATGTACAATGATGTTTTTAAAAAAACAGTCAAAATGTGCTCCACTCGGGCTGAAAACGCTTGTTTGGGACATGACATTAATGTTGACTATAAATCATAAACTAAGCATTTTTCAGCTGAAATAATGAATGTAGTCCTCTTAATTCTTGCTTCTAAAGCATACGCAAGCAGAAATTTCAATGTACAATGATGTTTTTAAAAAAAGGGTCAAAATGTGCTCCACTCGGGCTGAAAACGCTTGTTTGGAACATTTCATTAATGTTGACTATAAATCATAAACTAAGCATTTTTCAGCTGAAATAATGAATGTAGTCCTCTTAATTCTTGCTTCTAAAGCATACGCAAGCAGAAATTTCAATGTACAATGATGTTTTTAAAAAAACAGTCAAAATGTGCTCCACTCGGGCTGAAAACGCTTGTTTGGGACATGACATTAATGTTGACTATAAATCATAAACTAAGCATTTTTCAGCTGAAATAATGAATGTAGTCCTCTTAATTCTTGCTTCTAAAGCATACGCAAGCAGAAATTTCAATGTACAATGATGTTTTTAAAAAAAGGGTCAAAATGTGCTCCACTCGGGCTGAAAACGCTTGTTTGGAACATTTCCTTAATGTTGACTATAAATCATAAACTAAGCATTTTTCAGCTGAAATAATGAATGTAGTCCTCTTAATTCTTGCTTCTAAAGCATACGCAAGCAGAAATTTCAATGTACAATGATGTTTTTAAAAAAACAGTCAAAATGTGCTCCACTCGGGCTGAAAACGCTTGTTTGGGACATGACATTAATGTTGACTATAAATCATAAACTAAGCATTTTTCAGCTGAAATAATGAATGTAGTCCTCTTAATTCTTGCTTCTAAAGCATAAGCAAGCAGAAATTTTAATGTACAATGATGTTTTAAAAAAACAGTCAAAATGTGCTCCACTCGGGCTGAAAACGCTGTTGGGGACATTTCATTAATGTTGACTATAAATCATAAACTAAGCATTTTTCAGCTGAAATAATGAATGTAGTCCTCTTAATTCTTGCTTCTAAAGCATACGCAAGCAGAAATTTCAATGTACAATGATGTTTTTAAAAAAAACAGTCAAAATGCGCTCCACTCGGGCTGAAAACGCTGTTGGGGACATTTCATTAATGTTGACTATAAATCATAAACTAAGCATTTTTCAGCTGAAATAATGAATGTAGTCCTCTTAATTCTTGCTTCTAAAGCATACGCAAGCAGAAATTTCAATGTACAATGATGTTTTTAAAAAAACGGTCAAAATGTGCTCCACTCGGGCTGAAAACGCTTGTTCGGAACATTTCCTTAATGTTGACTATAAATCATAAACTAAGCATTTTTCAGCTGAAATAATGAATGTAGTCCTCTTAATTCTTGCTTCTAAAGCATACGCAAGCAGAAATTTCAATGTACAATGATGTTTTTAAAAAAAACAGTCAAAATGTGCTCCACTCGGGCTGAAAACGCTGTTGGGGACATTTCATTAATGTTGACTACAAATCAAAAACTAAGCATTTTTCAGCTGAAATAATGAATGTAGTCCTCTTAATTCTTGCTTCTAAAGCATTCGCAAGCAGAAATTTCAATGTACAATGATGTTTTTAAAAAAACAGTCAAAATGTGCTCCACTCGGGCTGAAAACGCTGTTGGGGACATTTCATTAATGTTGACTATAAATCATAAACTAAGCATTTTTCAGCTGAAATAATGAATGTAGTCCTCTTAATTCTTGCTTCTAAAGCATACGCAAGCAGAAATTTCAATGTACAATGATGTTTTTAAAAAAACGGTCAAAATGTGCTCCACTCGGGCTGAAAACGCTTGTTTGGGACATTACATTAATGTTGACTATAAATCATAAACTAAGCATTTTTCAGCTGAAATAATGAATGTAGTCCTCTTAATTCTTGCTTCTAAAGCATACGCAAACAGAAATTTCAATGTACAATGATGTTTTTTAAAAAACGGTCAAAATGTGCTCCACTCGGGCTGAAAACGCTTGTTCGGAACATTTCCTTAATGTTGACTATAAATCATAAACTAAGCATTTTTCAGCTGAAATAATGAATGTAGTCCTCTTAATTCTTGCTTCTAAAGCATACGCAAGCAGAAATTTCAATGTACAATGATGTTTTTAAAAAAAACAGTCAAAATGCGCTCCACTCGGGCTGAAAACGCTGTTGGGGACATTTCATTAATGTTGACTATAAATCATAAACTAAGCATTTTTCAGCTGAAATAATGAATGTAGTCCTCTTAATTCTTGCTTCTAAAGCATACGCAAGCAGAAATTTCAATGTACAATGATGTTTTTAAAAAAACAGTCAAAATGTGCTCCACTCGGGCTGAAAACGCTTGTTTGGGACATTACATTAATGTTGACTATAAATCATAAACTAAGCATTTTTCAGCTGAAATAATGAATGTAGTCCTCTTAATTCTTGCTTCTAAAGCATACGCAAACAGAAATTTCAATGTACAATGATGTTTTTTAAAAAACGGTCAAAATGTGCTCCACTCGGGCTGAAAACGCTTGTTCGGAACATTTCCTTAATGTTGACTATAAATCATAAACTAAGCATTTTTCAGCTGAAATAATGAATGTAGTCCTCTTAATTCTTGCTTCTAAAGCATACGCAAGCAGAAATTTCAATGTACAATGATGTTTTTAAAAAAAACAGTCAAAATGTGCTCCACTCGGGCTGAAAACGCTGTTGGGGACATTTCATTAATGTTGACTACAAATCAAAAACTAAGCATTTTTCAGCTGAAATAATGAATGTAGTCCTCTTAATTCTTGCTTCTAAAGCATACGCAAGCAGAAATTTCAATGTACAATGATGTTTTTAAAAAAAACAGTCAAAATGCGCTCCACTCGGGCTGAAAACGCTGTTGGGGACATTTCATTAATGTTGACTATAAATCATAAACTAAGCATTTTTCAGCTGAAATAATGAATGTAGTCCTCTTAATTCTTGCTTCTAAAGCATACGCAAGCAGAAATTTCAATGTACAATGATGTTTTTAAAAAAACGGTCAAAATGTGCTCCACTCGGGCTGAAAACGCTTGTTTGGGACATTACATTAATGTTGACTATAAATCATAAACTAAGCATTTTTCAGCTGAAATAATGAATGTAGTCCTCTTAATTCTTGCTTCTAAAGCATACGCAAGCAGAAATTTCAATGTACAATGATGTTTTTAAAAAAACAGTCAAAATGTGCTCCACTCGGGCTGAAAACGCTTGTTTGGGACATGACATTAATGTTGACTATAAATCATAAACTAAGCATTTTTCAGCTGAAATAATGAATGTAGTCCTCTTAATTCTTGCTTCTAAAGCATACGCAAGCAGAAATTTCAATGTACAATGATGTTTTTAAAAAAACGGTCAAAATGTGCTCCACTCGGGCTGAAAACGCTTGTTCGGAACATTTCCTTAATGTTGACTATAAATCATAAACTAAGCATTTTTCAGCTGAAATAATGAATGTAGTCCTCTTAATTCTTGCTTCTAAAGCATACGCAAGCAGAAATTTCAATGTACAATGATGTTTTTAAAAAAAACAGTCAAAATGCGCTCCACTCGGGCTGAAAACGCTGTTGGGGACATTTCATTAATGTTGACTATAAATCATAAACTAAGCATTTTTCAGCTGAAATAATGAATGTAGTCCTCTTAATTCTTGCTTCTAAAGCATACGCAAGCAGAAATTTCAATGTACAATGATGTTTTTAAAAAAACGGTCAAAATGTGCTCCACTCGGGCTGAAAACGCTTGTTCGGAACATTTCCTTAATGTTGACTATAAATCATAAACTAAGCATTTTTCAGCTGAAATAATGAATGTAGTCCTCTTAATTCTTGCTTCTAAAGCATACGCAAGCAGAAATTTCAATGTACAATGATGTTTTTAAAAAAAACAGTCAAAATGTGCTCCACTCGGGCTGAAAACGCTGTTGGGGACATTTCATTAATGTTGACTACAAATCAAAAACTAAGCATTTTTCAGCTGAAATAATGAATGTAGTCCTCTTAATTCTTGCTTCTAAAGCATTCGCAAGCAGAAATTTCAATGTACAATGATGTTTTTAAAAAAACAGTCAAAATGTGCTCCACTCGGGCTGAAAACGCTGTTGGGGACATTTCATTAATGTTGACTATAAATCATAAACTAAGCATTTTTCAGCTGAAATAATGAATGTAGTCCTCTTAATTCTTGCTTCTAAAGCATACGCAAGCAGAAATTTCAATGTACAATGATGTTTTTAAAAAAACAGTCAAAATGTGCTCCACTCGGGCTGAAAACGCTTGTTTGGGACATGACATTAATGTTGACTATAAATCATAAACTAAGCATTTTTCAGCTGAAATAATGAATGTAGTCCTCTTAATTCTTGCTTCTAAAGCATACGCAAGCAGAAATTTCAATGTACAATGATGTTTTTAAAAAAACGGTCAAAATGTGCTCCACTCGGGCTGAAAACGCTTGTTCGGAACATTTCCTTAATGTTGACTATAAATCATAAACTAAGCATTTTTCAGCTGAAATAATGAATGTAGTCCTCTTAATTCTTGCTTCTAAAGCATACGCAAGCAGAAATTTCAATGTACAATGATGTTTTTAAAAAAAACAGTCAAAATGCGCTCCACTCGGGCTGAAAACGCTGTTGGGGACATTTCATTAATGTTGACTATAAATCATAAACTAAGCATTTTTCAGCTGAAATAATGAATGTAGTCCTCTTAATTCTTGCTTCTAAAGCATACGCAAGCAGAAATTTCAATGTACAATGATGTTTTTAAAAAAACGGTCAAAATGTGCTCCACTCGGGCTGAAAACGCTAGTTCGGAACATTTCCTTAATGTTGACTATAAATCATAAACTAAGCATTTTTCAGCTGAAATAATGAATGTAGTCCTCTTAATTCTTGCTTCTAAAGCATACGCAAGCAGAAATTTCAATGTACAATGATGTTTTTAAAAAAAACAGTCAAAATGTGCTCCACTCGGGCTGAAAACGCTGTTGGGGACATTTCATTAATGTTGACTACAAATCAAAAACTAAGCATTTTTCAGCTGAAATAATGAATGTAGTCCTCTTAATTCTTGCTTCTAAAGCATTCGCAAGCAGAAATTTCAATGTACAATGATGTTTTTAAAAAAACAGTCAAAATGTGCTCCACTCGGGCTGAAAACGCTGTTGGGGACATTTCATTAATGTTGACTATAAATCATAAACTAAGCATTTTTCAGCTGAAATAATGAATGTAGTCCTCTTAATTCTTGCTTCTAAAGCATACGCAAGCAGAAATTTCAATGTACAATGATGTTTTTAAAAAAACGGTCAAAATGTGCTCCACTCGGGCTGAAAACGCTTGTTTGGGACATTACATTAATGTTGACTATAAATCATAAACTAAGCATTTTTCAGCTGAAATAATGAATGTAGTCCTCTTAATTCTTGCTTCTAAAGCATACGCAAACAGAAATTTCAATGTACAATGATGTTTTTTAAAAAACGGTCAAAATGTGCTCCACTCGGGCTGAAAACGCTTGTTCGGAACATTTCCTTAATGTTGACTATAAATCATAAACTAAGCATTTTTCAGCTGAAATAATGAATGTAGTCCTCTTAATTCTTGCTTCTAAAGCATACGCAAGCAGAAATTTCAATGTACAATGATGTTTTTAAAAAAAACAGTCAAAATGCGCTCCACTCGGGCTGAAAACGCTGTTGGGGACATTTCATTAATGTTGACTATAAATCATAAACTCAGCATTTTTCAGCTGAAATAATGAATGTAGTCCTCTTAATTCTTGCTTCTAAAGCATACGCAAGCAGAAATTTCAATGTACAATGATGTTTTTAAAAAAACGGTCAAAATGTGCTCCACTCGGGCTGAAAACGCTAGTTCGGAACATTTCCTTAATGTTGACTATAAATCATAAACTAAGCATTTTTCAGCTGAAATAATGAATGTAGTCCTCTTAATTCTTGCTTCTAAAGCATACGCAAGCAGAAATTTCAATGTACAATGATGTTTTTAAAAAAAACAGTCAAAATGTGCTCCACTCGGGCTGAAAACGCTGTTGGGGACATTTCATTAATGTTGACTACAAATCAAAAACTAAGCATTTTTCAGCTGAAATAATGAATGTAGTCCTCTTAATTCTTGCTTCTAAAGCATTCGCAAGCAGAAATTTCAATGTACAATGATGTTTTTAAAAAAACAGTCAAAATGTGCTCCACTCGGGCTGAAAACGCTGTTGGGGACATTTCATTAATGTTGACTATAAATCATAAACTAAGCATTTTTCAGCTGAAATAATGAATGTAGTCCTCTTAATTCTTGCTTCTAAAGCATACGCAAGCAGAAATTTCAATGTACAATGATGTTTTTAAAAAAACGGTCAAAATGTGCTCCACTCGGGCTGAAAACGCTTGTTTGGGACATTACATTAATGTTGACTATAAATCATAAACTAAGCATTTTTCAGCTGAAATAATGAATGTAGTCCTCTTAATTCTTGCTTCTAAAGCATACGCAAACAGAAATTTCAATGTACAATGATGTTTTTTAAAAAACGGTCAAAATGTGCTCCACTCGGGCTGAAAACGCTTGTTCGGAACATTTCCTTAATGTTGACTATAAATCATAAACTAAGCATTTTTCAGCTGAAATAATGAATGTAGTCCTCTTAATTCTTGCTTCTAAAGCATACGCAAGCAGAAATTTCAATGTACAATGATGTTTTTAAAAAAAACAGTCAAAATGCGCTCCACTCGGGCTGAAAACGCTGTTGGGGACATTTCATTAATGTTGACTACAAATCAAAAACTAAGCATTTTTCAGCTGAAATAATGAATGTAGTCCTCTTAATTCTTGCTTCTAAAGCATACGCAAGCAGAAATTTCAATGTACAATGATGTTTTTAAAAAAAGGGTCAAAATGTGCTCCACTCGGGCTGAAAACGCTTGTTCGGAACATTTCCTTAATGTTGACTATAAATCATAAACTAAGCATTTTTCAGCTGAAATAATGAATGTAGTCCTCTTAATTCTTGCTTCTAAAGCATACGCAAGCAGAAATTTCAATGTACAATGATGTTTTTAAAAAAAACAGTCAAAATGCGCTCCACTCGGGCTGAAAACGCTGTTGGGGACATTTCATTAATGTTGACTACAAATCAAAAACTAAGCATTTTTCAGCTGAAATAATGAATGTAGTCCTCTTAATTCTTGCTTCTAAAGCATACGCAAGCAGAAATTTCAATGTACAATGATGTTTTTAAAAAAAGGGTCAAAATGTGCTCCACTCGGGCTGAAAACGCTTGTTTGGAACATTTCATTAATGTTGACTATAAATCATAAACTAAGCATTTTTCAGCTGAAATAATGAATGTAGTCCTCTTAATTCTTGCTTCTAAAGCATACGCAAGCAGAAATTTCAATGTACAATGATGTTTTTAAAAAAACAGTCAAAATGTGCTCCACTCGGGCTGAAAACGCTTGTTTGGGACATGACATTAATGTTGACTATAAATCATAAACTAAGCATTTTTCAGCTGAAATAATGAATGTAGTCCTCTTAATTCTTGCTTCTAAAGCATACGCAAGCAGAAATTTCAATGTACAATGATGTTTTTAAAAAAAGGGTCAAAATGTGCTCCACTCGGGCTGAAAACGCTTGTTTGGAACATTTCATTAATGTTGACTATAAATCATAAACTAAGCATTTTTCAGCTGAAATAATGAATGTAGTCCTCTTAATTCTTGCTTCTAAAGCATACGCAAGCAGAAATTTCAATGTACAATGATGTTTTTAAAAAAACAGTCAAAATGTGCTCCACTCGGGCTGAAAACGCTTGTTTGGGACATGACATTAATGTTGACTATAAATCATAAACTAAGCATTTTTCAGCTGAAATAATGAATGTAGTCCTCTTAATTCTTGCTTCTAAAGCATACGCAAGCAGAAATTTCAATGTACAATGATGTTTTTAAAAAAAGGGTCAAAATGTGCTCCACTCGGGCTGAAAACGCTTGTTTGGAACATTTCCTTAATGTTGACTATAAATCATAAACTAAGCATTTTTCAGCTGAAATAATGAATGTAGTCCTCTTAATTCTTGCTTCTAAAGCATACGCAAGCAGAAATTTCAATGTACAATGATGTTTTTAAAAAAACAGTCAAAATGTGCTCCACTCGGGCTGAAAACGCTTGTTTGGGACATGACATTAATGTTGACTATAAATCATAAACTAAGCATTTTTCAGCTGAAATAATGAATGTAGTCCTCTTAATTCTTGCTTCTAAAGCATAAGCAAGCAGAAATTTTAATGTACAATGATGTTTTAAAAAAACAGTCAAAATGTGCTCCACTCGGGCTGAAAACGCTGTTGGGGACATTTCATTAATGTTGACTATAAATCATAAACTAAGCATTTTTCAGCTGAAATAATGAATGTAGTCCTCTTAATTCTTGCTTCTAAAGCATACGCAAGCAGAAATTTCAATGTACAATGATGTTTTTAAAAAAAACAGTCAAAATGCGCTCCACTCGGGCTGAAAACGCTGTTGGGGACATTTCATTAATGTTGACTATAAATCATAAACTAAGCATTTTTCAGCTGAAATAATGAATGTAGTCCTCTTAATTCTTGCTTCTAAAGCATACGCAAGCAGAAATTTCAATGTACAATGATGTTTTTAAAAAAACGGTCAAAATGTGCTCCACTCGGGCTGAAAACGCTTGTTCGGAACATTTCCTTAATGTTGACTATAAATCATAAACTAAGCATTTTTCAGCTGAAATAATGAATGTAGTCCTCTTAATTCTTGCTTCTAAAGCATACGCAAGCAGAAATTTCAATGTACAATGATGTTTTTAAAAAAAACAGTCAAAATGTGCTCCACTCGGGCTGAAAACGCTGTTGGGGACATTTCATTAATGTTGACTACAAATCAAAAACTAAGCATTTTTCAGCTGAAATAATGAATGTAGTCCTCTTAATTCTTGCTTCTAAAGCATTCGCAAGCAGAAATTTCAATGTACAATGATGTTTTTAAAAAAACAGTCAAAATGTGCTCCACTCGGGCTGAAAACGCTGTTGGGGACATTTCATTAATGTTGACTATAAATCATAAACTAAGCATTTTTCAGCTGAAATAATGAATGTAGTCCTCTTAATTCTTGCTTCTAAAGCATACGCAAGCAGAAATTTCAATGTACAATGATGTTTTTAAAAAAACGGTCAAAATGTGCTCCACTCGGGCTGAAAACGCTTGTTTGGGACATTACATTAATGTTGACTATAAATCATAAACTAAGCATTTTTCAGCTGAAATAATGAATGTAGTCCTCTTAATTCTTGCTTCTAAAGCATACGCAAACAGAAATTTCAATGTACAATGATGTTTTTTAAAAAACGGTCAAAATGTGCTCCACTCGGGCTGAAAACGCTTGTTCGGAACATTTCCTTAATGTTGACTATAAATCATAAACTAAGCATTTTTCAGCTGAAATAATGAATGTAGTCCTCTTAATTCTTGCTTCTAAAGCATACGCAAGCAGAAATTTCAATGTACAATGATGTTTTTAAAAAAAACAGTCAAAATGCGCTCCACTCGGGCTGAAAACGCTGTTGGGGACATTTCATTAATGTTGACTATAAATCATAAACTAAGCATTTTTCAGCTGAAATAATGAATGTAGTCCTCTTAATTCTTGCTTCTAAAGCATACGCAAGCAGAAATTTCAATGTACAATGATGTTTTTAAAAAAACAGTCAAAATGTGCTCCACTCGGGCTGAAAACGCTTGTTTGGGACATTACATTAATGTTGACTATAAATCATAAACTAAGCATTTTTCAGCTGAAATAATGAATGTAGTCCTCTTAATTCTTGCTTCTAAAGCATACGCAAACAGAAATTTCAATGTACAATGATGTTTTTTAAAAAACGGTCAAAATGTGCTCCACTCGGGCTGAAAACGCTTGTTCGGAACATTTCCTTAATGTTGACTATAAATCATAAACTAAGCATTTTTCAGCTGAAATAATGAATGTAGTCCTCTTAATTCTTGCTTCTAAAGCATACGCAAGCAGAAATTTCAATGTACAATGATGTTTTTAAAAAAAACAGTCAAAATGTGCTCCACTCGGGCTGAAAACGCTGTTGGGGACATTTCATTAATGTTGACTACAAATCAAAAACTAAGCATTTTTCAGCTGAAATAATGAATGTAGTCCTCTTAATTCTTGCTTCTAAAGCATACGCAAGCAGAAATTTCAATGTACAATGATGTTTTTAAAAAAAACAGTCAAAATGCGCTCCACTCGGGCTGAAAACGCTGTTGGGGACATTTCATTAATGTTGACTATAAATCATAAACTAAGCATTTTTCAGCTGAAATAATGAATGTAGTCCTCTTAATTCTTGCTTCTAAAGCATACGCAAGCAGAAATTTCAATGTACAATGATGTTTTTAAAAAAACGGTCAAAATGTGCTCCACTCGGGCTGAAAACGCTTGTTTGGGACATTACATTAATGTTGACTATAAATCATAAACTAAGCATTTTTCAGCTGAAATAATGAATGTAGTCCTCTTAATTCTTGCTTCTAAAGCATACGCAAGCAGAAATTTCAATGTACAATGATGTTTTTAAAAAAACAGTCAAAATGTGCTCCACTCGGGCTGAAAACGCTTGTTTGGGACATGACATTAATGTTGACTATAAATCATAAACTAAGCATTTTTCAGCTGAAATAATGAATGTAGTCCTCTTAATTCTTGCTTCTAAAGCATACGCAAGCAGAAATTTCAATGTACAATGATGTTTTTAAAAAAACGGTCAAAATGTGCTCCACTCGGGCTGAAAACGCTTGTTCGGAACATTTCCTTAATGTTGACTATAAATCATAAACTAAGCATTTTTCAGCTGAAATAATGAATGTAGTCCTCTTAATTCTTGCTTCTAAAGCATACGCAAGCAGAAATTTCAATGTACAATGATGTTTTTAAAAAAAACAGTCAAAATGCGCTCCACTCGGGCTGAAAACGCTGTTGGGGACATTTCATTAATGTTGACTATAAATCATAAACTAAGCATTTTTCAGCTGAAATAATGAATGTAGTCCTCTTAATTCTTGCTTCTAAAGCATACGCAAGCAGAAATTTCAATGTACAATGATGTTTTTAAAAAAACGGTCAAAATGTGCTCCACTCGGGCTGAAAACGCTTGTTCGGAACATTTCCTTAATGTTGACTATAAATCATAAACTAAGCATTTTTCAGCTGAAATAATGAATGTAGTCCTCTTAATTCTTGCTTCTAAAGCATACGCAAGCAGAAATTTCAATGTACAATGATGTTTTTAAAAAAAACAGTCAAAATGTGCTCCACTCGGGCTGAAAACGCTGTTGGGGACATTTCATTAATGTTGACTACAAATCAAAAACTAAGCATTTTTCAGCTGAAATAATGAATGTAGTCCTCTTAATTCTTGCTTCTAAAGCATTCGCAAGCAGAAATTTCAATGTACAATGATGTTTTTAAAAAAACAGTCAAAATGTGCTCCACTCGGGCTGAAAACGCTGTTGGGGACATTTCATTAATGTTGACTATAAATCATAAACTAAGCATTTTTCAGCTGAAATAATGAATGTAGTCCTCTTAATTCTTGCTTCTAAAGCATACGCAAGCAGAAATTTCAATGTACAATGATGTTTTTAAAAAAACAGTCAAAATGTGCTCCACTCGGGCTGAAAACGCTTGTTTGGGACATGACATTAATGTTGACTATAAATCATAAACTAAGCATTTTTCAGCTGAAATAATGAATGTAGTCCTCTTAATTCTTGCTTCTAAAGCATACGCAAGCAGAAATTTCAATGTACAATGATGTTTTTAAAAAAACGGTCAAAATGTGCTCCACTCGGGCTGAAAACGCTTGTTCGGAACATTTCCTTAATGTTGACTATAAATCATAAACTAAGCATTTTTCAGCTGAAATAATGAATGTAGTCCTCTTAATTCTTGCTTCTAAAGCATACGCAAGCAGAAATTTCAATGTACAATGATGTTTTTAAAAAAAACAGTCAAAATGCGCTCCACTCGGGCTGAAAACGCTGTTGGGGACATTTCATTAATGTTGACTATAAATCATAAACTAAGCATTTTTCAGCTGAAATAATGAATGTAGTCCTCTTAATTCTTGCTTCTAAAGCATACGCAAGCAGAAATTTCAATGTACAATGATGTTTTTAAAAAAACGGTCAAAATGTGCTCCACTCGGGCTGAAAACGCTAGTTCGGAACATTTCCTTAATGTTGACTATAAATCATAAACTAAGCATTTTTCAGCTGAAATAATGAATGTAGTCCTCTTAATTCTTGCTTCTAAAGCATACGCAAGCAGAAATTTCAATGTACAATGATGTTTTTAAAAAAAACAGTCAAAATGTGCTCCACTCGGGCTGAAAACGCTGTTGGGGACATTTCATTAATGTTGACTACAAATCAAAAACTAAGCATTTTTCAGCTGAAATAATGAATGTAGTCCTCTTAATTCTTGCTTCTAAAGCATTCGCAAGCAGAAATTTCAATGTACAATGATGTTTTTAAAAAAACAGTCAAAATGTGCTCCACTCGGGCTGAAAACGCTGTTGGGGACATTTCATTAATGTTGACTATAAATCATAAACTAAGCATTTTTCAGCTGAAATAATGAATGTAGTCCTCTTAATTCTTGCTTCTAAAGCATACGCAAGCAGAAATTTCAATGTACAATGATGTTTTTAAAAAAACGGTCAAAATGTGCTCCACTCGGGCTGAAAACGCTTGTTTGGGACATTACATTAATGTTGACTATAAATCATAAACTAAGCATTTTTCAGCTGAAATAATGAATGTAGTCCTCTTAATTCTTGCTTCTAAAGCATACGCAAACAGAAATTTCAATGTACAATGATGTTTTTTAAAAAACGGTCAAAATGTGCTCCACTCGGGCTGAAAACGCTTGTTCGGAACATTTCCTTAATGTTGACTATAAATCATAAACTAAGCATTTTTCAGCTGAAATAATGAATGTAGTCCTCTTAATTCTTGCTTCTAAAGCATACGCAAGCAGAAATTTCAATGTACAATGATGTTTTTAAAAAAAACAGTCAAAATGCGCTCCACTCGGGCTGAAAACGCTGTTGGGGACATTTCATTAATGTTGACTATAAATCATAAACTCAGCATTTTTCAGCTGAAATAATGAATGTAGTCCTCTTAATTCTTGCTTCTAAAGCATACGCAAGCAGAAATTTCAATGTACAATGATGTTTTTAAAAAAACGGTCAAAATGTGCTCCACTCGGGCTGAAAACGCTAGTTCGGAACATTTCCTTAATGTTGACTATAAATCATAAACTAAGCATTTTTCAGCTGAAATAATGAATGTAGTCCTCTTAATTCTTGCTTCTAAAGCATACGCAAGCAGAAATTTCAATGTACAATGATGTTTTTAAAAAAAACAGTCAAAATGTGCTCCACTCGGGCTGAAAACGCTGTTGGGGACATTTCATTAATGTTGACTACAAATCAAAAACTAAGCATTTTTCAGCTGAAATAATGAATGTAGTCCTCTTAATTCTTGCTTCTAAAGCATTCGCAAGCAGAAATTTCAATGTACAATGATGTTTTTAAAAAAACAGTCAAAATGTGCTCCACTCGGGCTGAAAACGCTGTTGGGGACATTTCATTAATGTTGACTATAAATCATAAACTAAGCATTTTTCAGCTGAAATAATGAATGTAGTCCTCTTAATTCTTGCTTCTAAAGCATACGCAAGCAGAAATTTCAATGTACAATGATGTTTTTAAAAAAACGGTCAAAATGTGCTCCACTCGGGCTGAAAACGCTTGTTTGGGACATTACATTAATGTTGACTATAAATCATAAACTAAGCATTTTTCAGCTGAAATAATGAATGTAGTCCTCTTAATTCTTGCTTCTAAAGCATACGCAAACAGAAATTTCAATGTACAATGATGTTTTTTAAAAAACGGTCAAAATGTGCTCCACTCGGGCTGAAAACGCTTGTTCGGAACATTTCCTTAATGTTGACTATAAATCATAAACTAAGCATTTTTCAGCTGAAATAATGAATGTAGTCCTCTTAATTCTTGCTTCTAAAGCATACGCAAGCAGAAATTTCAATGTACAATGATGTTTTTAAAAAAAACAGTCAAAATGCGCTCCACTCGGGCTGAAAACGCTGTTGGGGACATTTCATTAATGTTGACTACAAATCAAAAACTAAGCATTTTTCAGCTGAAATAATGAATGTAGTCCTCTTAATTCTTGCTTCTAAAGCATACGCAAGCAGAAATTTCAATGTACAATGATGTTTTTAAAAAAAGGGTCAAAATGTGCTCCACTCGGGCTGAAAACGCTTGTTTGGAACATTTCATTAATGTTGACTATAAATCATAAACTAAGCATTTTTCAGCTGAAATAATGAATGTAGTCCTCTTAATTCTTGCTTCTAAAGCATACGCAAGCAGAAATTTCAATGTACAATGATGTTTTTAAAAAAACAGTCAAAATGTGCTCCACTCGGGCTGAAAACGCTTGTTTGGGACATGACATTAATGTTGACTATAAATCATAAACTAAGCATTTTTCAGCTGAAATAATGAATGTAGTCCTCTTAATTCTTGCTTCTAAAGCATACGCAAGCAGAAATTTCAATGTACAATGATGTTTTTAAAAAAACAGTCAAAATGTGCTCCACTCGGGCTGAAAACGCTTGTTTGGGACATTACATTAATGTTGACTATAAATCATAAACTAAGCATTTTTCAGCTGAAATAATGAATGTAGTCCTCTTAATTCTTGCTTCTAAAGCATACGCAAAAAGAAATTTCAATGTACAATGATGTTTTTTAAAAAACGGTCAAAATGTGCTCCACTCGGGCTGAAAACGCTTGTTCGGAACATTTCCTTAATGTTGACTATAAATCATAAACTAAGCATTTTTCAGCTGAAATAATGAATGTAGTCCTCTTAATTCTTGCTTCGAAAGCATACGCAAGCAGAAATTTCAATGTACAATGATGTTTTTAAAAAAAACAGTCAAAATGCGCTCCACTCGGGCTGAAAACGCTGTTGGGGACATTTCATTAATGTTGACTACAAATCAAAAACTAAGCATTTTTCAGCTGAAATAATGAATGTAGTCTTCTTAATTCTTGCTTCTAAAGCATACGCAAGCAGAAATTTCAATGTACAATGATGTTTTTAAAAAAAGGGTCAAAATGTGCTCCACTCGGGCTGAAAACGCTTGTTTGGAACATTTCATTAATGTTGACTATAAATCATAAACTAAGCATTTTTCAGCTGAAATAATGAATGTAGTCCTCTTAATTCTTGCTTCTAAAGCATACGCAAGCAGAAATTTCAATGTACAATGATGTTTTTAAAAAAAGGGTCAAAATGTGCTCCACTCGGGCTGAAAACGCTTGTTTGGAACATTTCATTAATGATGACTATAAATCATAAACTAAGCATTTTTCAGCTGAAATAATGAATGTAGTCCTCTTAATTCTTGCTTCTAAAGCATACGCAAGCAGAAATTTCAATGTACAATGATGTTTTTAAAAAAACAGTCAAAATGTGCTCCACTCGGGCTGAAAACGCTTGTTTGGGACATGACATTAATGTTGACTATAAATCATAAACTAAGCATTTTTCAGCTGAAATAATGAATGTAGTCCTCTTAATTCTTGCTTCTAAAGCATACGCAAGCAGAAATTTCAATGTACAATGATGTTTTTAAAAAAAGGGTCAAAATGTGCTCCACTCGGGCTGAAAACGCTTGTTTGGAACATTTCCTTAATGTTGACTATAAATCATAAACTAAGCATTTTTCAGCTGAAATAATGAATGTAGTCCTCTTAATTCTTGCTTCTAAAGCATACGCAAGCAGAAATTTCAATGTACAATGATGTTTTTAAAAAAACAGTCAAAATGTGCTCCACTCGGGCTGAAAACGCTGTTGGGGACATTTCATTAATGTTGACTACAAATCAAAAACTAAGCATTTTTCAGCTGAAATAATGAATGTAGTCCTCTTAATTCTTGCTTCTAAAGCATTCGCAAGCAGAAATTTCAATGTACAATGATGTTTTTAAAAAAACAGTCAAAATGTGCTCCACTCGGGCTGAAAACGCTGTTGGGGACATTTCATTAATGTTGACTATAAATCATAAACTAAGCATTTTTCAGCTGAAATAATGAATGTAGTCCTCTTAATTCTTGCTTCTAAAGCATACGCAAGCAGAAATTTCAATGTACAATGATGTTTTTAAAAAAACGGTCAAAATGTGCTCCACTCGGGCTGAAAACGCTTGTTTGGGACATTACATTAATGTTGACTATAAATCATAAACTAAGCATTTTTCAGCTGAAATAATGAATGTAGTCCTCTTAATTCTTGCTTCTAAAGCATACGCAAACAGAAATTTCAATGTACAATGATGTTTTTTAAAAAACGGTCAAAATGTGCTCCACTCGGGCTGAAAACGCTTGTTCGGAACATTTCCTTAATGTTGACTATAAATCATAAACTAAGCATTTTTCAGCTGAAATAATGAATGTAGTCCTCTTAATTCTTGCTTCTAAAGCATACGCAAGCAGAAATTTCAATGTACAATGATGTTTTTTAAAAAAACAGTCAAAATGCGCTCCACTCGGGCTGAAAACGCTGTTGGGGACATTTCATTAATGTTGACTACAAATCAAAAACTAAGCATTTTTCAGCTGAAATAATGAATGTAGTCCTCTTAATTCTTGCTTCTAAAGCATACGCAAGCAGAAATTTCAATGTACAATGATGTTTTTAAAAAAAGGGTCAAAATGTGCTCCACTCGGGCTGAAAACGCTTGTTTGGAACATTTCCTTAATGTTGACTATAAATCATAAACTAAGCATTTTTCAGCTGAAATAATGAATGTAGTCCTCTTAATTCTTGCTTCTAAAGCATACGCAAGCAGAAATTTCAATGTACAATGATGTTTTTAAAAAAACAGTCAAAATGTGCTCCACTCGGGCTGAAAACGCTTGTTTGGGACATGACATTAATGTTGACTATAAATCATAAACTAAGCATTTTTCAGCTGAAATAATGAATGTAGTCCTCTTAATTCTTGCTTCTAAAGCATACGCAAGCAGAAATTTCAATGTACAATGATGTTTTTAAAAAAACAGTCAAAATGTGCTCCACTCGGGCTGAAAACGCTTGTTTGGGACATTACATTAATGTTGACTATAAATCATAAACTAAGCATTTTTCAGCTGAAATAATGAATGTAGTCCTCTTAATTCTTGCTTCTAAAGCATACGCAAAAAGAAATTTCAATGTACAATGATGTTTTTAAAAAAAACAGTCAAAATGCGCTCCACTCGGGCTGAAAACGCTGTTGGGGACATTTCATTAATGTTGACTACAAATCAAAAACTAAGCATTTTTCAGCTGAAATAATGAATGTAGTCCTCTTAATTCTTGCTTCTAAAGCATACGCAAGCAGAAATTTCAATGTACAATGATGTTTTTAAAAAAAGGGTCAAAATGTGCTCCACTCGGGCTGAAAACGCTTGTTTGGAACATTTCATTAATGTTGACTATAAATCATAAACTAAGCATTTTTCAGCTGAAATAATGAATGTAGTCCTCTTAATTCTTGCTTCTAAAGCATACGCAAGCAGAAATTTCAATGTACAATGATGTTTTTAAAAAAACAGTCAAAATGTGCTCCACTCGGGCTGAAAACGCTTGTTTGGAACATTTCCTTAATGTTGACTATAAATCATAAACTAAGCATTTTTCAGCTGAAATAATGAATGTAGTCCTCTTAATTCTTGCTTCTAAAGCATACGCAAGCAGAAATTTCAATGTACAATGATGTTTTTAAAAAAAGGGTCAAAATGTGCTCCACTCGGGCTGAAAACGCTTGTTTGGAACATTTCCTTAATGTTGACTATAAATCATAAACTAAGCATTTTTCAGCTGAAATAATGAATGTAGTCCTCTTAATTCTTGCTTCTAAAGCATACGCAAGCAGAAATTTCAATGTACAATGATGTTTTTAAAAAAACAGTCAAAATGTGCTCCACTCGGGCTGAAAACGCTTGTTTGGGACATGACATTAATGTTGACTATAAATCATAAACTAAGCATTTTTCAGCTGAAATAATGAATGTAGTCCTCTTAATTCTTGCTTCTAAAGCATAAGCAAGCAGAAATTTTAATGTACAATGATGTTTTAAAAAAACAGTCAAAATGTGCTCCACTCGGGCTGAAAACGCTGTTGGGGACATTTCATTAATGTTGACTATAAATCATAAACTAAGCATTTTTCAGCTGAAATAATGAATGTAGTCCTCTTAATTCTTGCTTCTAAAGCATACGCAAGCAGAAATTTCAATGTACAATGATGTTTTTAAAAAAAACAGTCAAAATGCGCTCCACTCGGGCTGAAAACGCTGTTGGGGACATTTCATTAATGTTGACTATAAATCATAAACTAAGCATTTTTCAGCTGAAATAATGAATGTAGTCCTCTTAATTCTTGCTTCTAAAGCATACGCAAGCAGAAATTTCAATGTACAATGATGTTTTTAAAAAAACGGTCAAAATGTGCTCCACTCGGGCTGAAAACGCTTGTTCGGAACATTTCCTTAATGTTGACTATAAATCATAAACTAAGCATTTTTCAGCTGAAATAATGAATGTAGTCCTCTTAATTCTTGCTTCTAAAGCATACGCAAGCAGAAATTTCAATGTACAATGATGTTTTTAAAAAAAACAGTCAAAATGTGCTCCACTCGGGCTGAAAACGCTGTTGGGGACATTTCATTAATGTTGACTACAAATCAAAAACTAAGCATTTTTCAGCTGAAATAATGAATGTAGTCCTCTTAATTCTTGCTTCTAAAGCATTCGCAAGCAGAAATTTCAATGTACAATGATGTTTTTAAAAAAACAGTCAAAATGTGCTCCACTCGGGCTGAAAACGCTGTTGGGGACATTTCATTAATGTTGACTATAAATCATAAACTAAGCATTTTTCAGCTGAAATAATGAATGTAGTCCTCTTAATTCTTGCTTCTAAAGCATACGCAAGCAGAAATTTCAATGTACAATGATGTTTTTAAAAAAACGGTCAAAATGTGCTCCACTCGGGCTGAAAACGCTTGTTTGGGACATTACATTAATGTTGACTATAAATCATAAACTAAGCATTTTTCAGCTGAAATAATGAATGTAGTCCTCTTAATTCTTGCTTCTAAAGCATACGCAAACAGAAATTTCAATGTACAATGATGTTTTTTAAAAAACGGTCAAAATGTGCTCCACTCGGGCTGAAAACGCTTGTTCGGAACATTTCCTTAATGTTGACTATAAATCATAAACTAAGCATTTTTCAGCTGAAATAATGAATGTAGTCCTCTTAATTCTTGCTTCTAAAGCATACGCAAGCAGAAATTTCAATGTACAATGATGTTTTTAAAAAAAACAGTCAAAATGCGCTCCACTCGGGCTGAAAACGCTGTTGGGGACATTTCATTAATGTTGACTACAAATCAAAAACTAAGCATTTTTCAGCTGAAATAATGAATGTAGTCCTCTTAATTCTTGCTTCTAAAGCATACGCAAGCAGAAATTTCAATGTACAATGATGTTTTTAAAAAAAGGGTCAAAATGTGCTCCACTCGGGCTGAAAACGCTTGTTTGGAACATTTCATTAATGTTGACTATAAATCATAAACTAAGCATTTTTCAGCTGAAATAATGAATGTAGTCCTCTTAATTCTTGCTTCTAAAGCATACGCAAGCAGAAATTTCAATGTACAATGATGTTTTTAAAAAAACAGTCAAAATGTGCTCCACTCGGGCTGAAAACGCTTGTTTGGGACATGACATTAATGTTGACTATAAATCATAAACTAAGCATTTTTCAGCTGAAATAATGAATGTAGTCCTCTTAATTCTTGCTTCTAAAGCATACGCAAGCAGAAATTTCAATGTACAATGATGTTTTTAAAAAAACAGTCAAAATGTGCTCCACTCGGGCTGAAAACGCTTGTTTGGAACATTTCATTAATGTTGACTATAAATCATAAACTAAGCATTTTTCAGCTGAAATAATGAATGTAGTCCTCTTAATTCTTGCTTCTAAAGCATACGCAAGCAGAAATTTCAATGTACAATGATGTTTTTAAAAAAAGGGTCAAAATGTGCTCCACTCGGGCTGAAAACGCTTGTTTGGAACATTTCCTTAATGTTGACTATAAATCATAAACTAAGCATTTTTCAGCTGAAATAATGAATGTAGTCCTCTTAATTCTTGCTTCTAAAGCATACGCAAGCAGAAATTTCAATGTACAATGATGTTTTTAAAAAAACAGTCAAAATGTGCTCCACTCGGGCTGAAAACGCTTGTTTGGGACATGACATTAATGTTGACTATAAATCATAAACTAAGCATTTTTCAGCTGAAATAATGAATGTAGTCCTCTTAATTCTTGCTTCTAAAGCATACGCAAGCAGAAATTTCAAAGTACAAT